>NC_056718.1:23241786-23304286 GCF_018831695.1 Puntigrus tetrazona
TAAAAACCCTGCCAAGTCCAGTCTCTCAGGAAAATCTGAGATCAGAGTCAAAGGTCATTATAGAGAGGATGTGTCCCCGAAGATGGCAGGAGTCCAATTTTCCGGCCCTGTTCGACCGTTTAGCGGTGTCTTCATGACTGCCAAGGAGTGATGTAAGGCACGGAGCATCCGCACATAATCAAGGCATTGATCGCACTGGGGCTGTTTGAACATTTTCTCCACACCTCCAGCGGTCATGCAGACCAGACGCTCACACTGCAGTTGCACGCTAGTTTATCAGTCTTTCTACACGTGTGTAGTATGCTTATTGTGCACAAAATGTACGTTTTTTTTTGTATGCACGTACCTGGATGGATTAATTGTGCATTATACAACAAAGCACGCAGCGCGCAAGTATTATATCCAAAAATGCAATATGGGTAATCTTTCATTCTCGGTGCAATTAATGTACCAGAAAGAAATTAAATGCCAACAGCTGTTTTCATTTTGACTCATTTAACATAAAATTAACATAAAATTTTAATCTTTACTCATTAGGTTATCATTTTTGATTTTTTTCCCATACATAACGCATCATATGCATTCACTTAAACGTTCTATTTAAATATGTAAGTTTTTATAAAATATTTAAATATATTTAGCATATTTTTGTGATCTCAGTCAAATAATAAATCAAGGTTTTTGTTTAATATATGTGTGTGTACTGTGTATATTTATTATGTGTGTACACACACACACACACAGGCATGCATGTATATTAAAAAAAACATTTGTGCTAAAATAATTAAATATATTTATGTACGATATCAATTTTGTAAATATAAATATATACATATTATGTAATATTTACATATTATACATAATATGTAAATATTTTCAAGATATATACTGTGTGTGTATTTATATATACATAGTAAATATGTAAACAAAAATGCAGTTTGACATTGCTAGTATATTTATATGACTGAGTGTATTTTATTTATATCTATATATTTATTGTATTTATATAATACAATAATAGATTTAAAAATAATAATAAAATACACTTATATTGTAATATATATAATACATTTTAAGTAATTGTGTGTATATGTATACGTATGTGTGTGTGTGTGTAATGAATAATTGTGACAGCATATAATAATAATAAATTTATATATATATGTGTGTGTGTGTATATATATATATATATATATATATATATATATATATATATATATATATATATATATATATATATATATATATATATATATATATATGTATATATATATATATGTATATATATATATGTATATATGTATATGTATATATATATATATATATATATATATATATATATATATATATATATGTATATATATATATATGTATATATATATGTATATGTATATATGTGTGTGTAATGAATAATTGTGACAGCACATTGTACTTTAAGTATGGAAGTCTCAACAAGTGGTTAGTTTTTAGGCTTAACTATCTCTTATCAAACGACGTGACGTTCATCCAAGATAGAGAACTAGCTAACATACTGCACGTTTACCTGTTACCTGTTTACATCGCATACATCTCTAATATCACATCAGCGCATACGCTGCCGTCTTTAAAGCATTAGTCACATTTTACGCCGAATTCTGATGTTTAAACCCTTCTGCCTGACATCACCGACCCTGAGAGTTTTCCCGAGATGCACTTAGCATGCGCAGACACCTCTTAGCATGCACGCTGAGCACTAAAGACTCTGCTAGCCGCGTCCCAGCAGAGCAGCTAAGCTAGGCTAAGCAGAGCGGGGGGCCGTGAACGCGGCTTCGCTGGTGTACGGGGATCTCGGGGCAGATAGAGGGGGTCGGATCATTGACTTGTGGGAACTCATTAGCCCACCTGGCAAAACCTTAAACTACATTATTATTCTTCTGTGGTTTTTCTCTTTAGCCCTGATGCCTCTGATGGAACGGGTCCATATACTCCCGTCACTGGTTAATGAGGTTTAGGCTTCACTAACTGGGTCAGGCTTCAGGAGCCGCAGCTAAAGACCTTCATCTGCTCTCAGGAGTAACTGTGAAAGAGTCCCTCAAGGTATAGATTAAGAGAATAAGACCAGGAAGAGGGGAATAAGAAGGAAGAGGGAAATCGGAGAGCAGAAAAACTTAGATGTTGGAAGAGGAAGTGAGCAGGAAGACACTACGCTAAAAAAGTTAACTTAGACGTCGCTAGTACATTTACACAAATTAATAAAGAAAGACTGGAACAGAATTCGAAAGACTGTAATTGTCCAATAATTAAAAAAATACAGTGTATGAGTAATGTTTATTCTTATGACAAGCTGCTCAGATTAAAAGTGTCTGTTAAATTAATAAATGTAAGTGGGAATTATTTGAATGGCCTTAAAATAATGATTAATATTCTTTTTTTTCTCCCGTGTGTCCAAACAGAAAGTAAAAACCGATTTTGATTAAACATTACGAATATATTTTAGAATAACGTCCATCATTAATCTTAATGAATCTAGGGAGCGGAGACATATGACAGCCTGGATTTATTTTACTTTTTATTTGCTGAAGCTGAAATGTGTTTATGGTTAAAAAAATATTTAATAGGGCAAGATACAACGGGTGAGCGGATAACGTCGCGCTTCTCTTAATCGCAGTACATTTAGAAATTAGTTTTGCATTGCAGGTTTTCTGAAATAATGCATTTAAATATGTAAATGCAATTAAAAAAAAAAAAAAAAGACATTGTGTTGAGCTGGTGTTGAAGGTTTTACAGATGGAAAATATATATATTTTATCGCTTCATAAATCTGGTCGCTCCATGTAAAATTATATATGAACAAACCTCTCTTTAAAACCGTCAGAATATAGGAATAAAAGTAAAATTTGTTGTATGTAAGAAAGTAGAGATTTCTGAATAAACATGTTATTTCAATTAAACTCCATGAATGCAATACATAACCATTTAAACATGCACTTATTACTCTAAGCTATTACTTTATAGCTTTATTCACTTGAATGTTGCCTGAAGATTGGTTTAGTGGGTTGAGACCATCTAGTGGGAAACCATTTCGAAAACAGTCATTGTTTTTGCAATTCCAGTTGACGATGCTAATATCTCAGAAATGACACGCGTCGCCTTTAGAGAAAGAAACTGTTAAACGAAGAGGAAGGAGTGAGCGAGGCATTAGCCCCTCACCCTCTTGTTCAATAAGAGCCTGTTCCTTCAGACATGCTGTGCGCATGCTTCATGAATAGATGTGTTTGTGAGGAAGCCGTCCTGTGAAATATCAGCCCTCTCCCTGTGAGGTCACGGATGCGGGAACAAAGAGAGATTCTGTGTATGTGAGCAAGAGGATGTCATCACACATAAGGCCCATCAGTTATGGATATTTTTAGGCTGGAGAACATTCAGGGAGCCCAAACTCATGGTTGATGCTCAAATGAGGGAACGGCCGAATTGCTCATAATTGATCGCAATTGAATTGAAGTAGGGATATTAGAGAATTCTCTATACATATATTAATTAATGCTAATTCCTAATATAAAATAATCTGCTTTTATTTGTTTACTAGCATTTAGCACAATGGGAAATCACCCTGAAACATGTTTTTTTTTTTGTTTCTGTGGCTTGCGTGCTATCACTGCTTCACGCTGGATCACTGAGAATAAATCAAAAGCCTTTCTCGATCTCACAGTAGCTGATTAAACATCATTTAAGATGCACGATTTGAACGCGGATAAAGCTGCTATCGCCGGACAAGACCCGAAATGGACTCTCAAGCGAAGAGCGCTAATCATCATATCGTACGTCACGGAGAGGCAGTAAAATTGAGGGATTGCTGTCTTGCTCTTGTTTAGAATCTCACTCCATGAGCACGGCATTTTAATCGTCATCTGCGATTTTTGTTTTTTTTAAGAAATGAATTGTATTCAGTACGATCAAGTGTCAGCAAACGTATTTAGAAAATGAAAAGCACATTCCGTTCCAAATGAATGCTGTTAAACGTCCTGATCATGAAACAATCACCGCGTACACAGAAATAGCGATAGTTTCTAGCGCTGCTAATAATAAGAAAAGCAGCGTATCAGCACATTAGATTGATTTCTAAAGGATCATGTGACCGTCCGGTGGCCACAAGCGCTCTCTCTTCCATCACGTTGACTCTCACGCCACAGAAACTGTTACACATCACCCTGGGCTACGTACCCCGTGTTGCATTGCACTGATTGCACGTATACAGCTGTAACCGATAACACGCTCACCTGTAAGAGATTACACAAACTAGAAAACACTCAACAATCAGAGTATTGCTTCAGCTTTTATCACTCACCCTGTAAATGGAGCCTGTTTAGTTTTCATAATCCACTCATTTTATTTGCCTTATCGGTTTTCCCATGATCTTGCCTGTGTATTCGTCTTTCGCCTTGTCGTTCAGACTCTGTTTGCTCCTGCCTAGATATTTGCTTGTGTTTGCGGGTCACTTCTCTTTTCTAGCACTCTTGGATATTATTTGCTGATCGTCGGATTGCGTCTGTTTTTTTGGATTGCCCTTGTTTTGCCCTCGTCGTACCTGTTTGTCTATAAATAAAAGATTGCATTTTGATCCGTTCTCCTCTCGTCTAATTGGCTCTGCTACAGAGACACTGGAAATGTAGCTTTTCATGCAAACTTTAGTTTTATTCTTATATTCTGATGGTTTTATAGAGGTTTGTTAAATTTATCATCTCTCTGATTTGTATATATGTTTTTTTTTTCTGGCATCTGACAGTATTTTCAGATTTATGGAGCCATAAATACATTTTTGAATATATTCAGTTTTTGTGTACATAATATATGTGTGTACTGTGTATATTTAATATATATATATATATATATATATATATATATATATATATATATATATATATATATATATATAAATGCACACACATGCATGTATATATTTAAGAAAAGTATGTTATGTTTTTATATTAAATATATATACACTATAAATTATTTTAATAAAATATATGTATTTGTACATGTGTGTCTTTATATATAAACCTACATAACAAATATACACAGTACACACACTTATATAAACAAAAACTTTTATTTTGGATGCAATCAATTGGGCGATTGATCATTAAATAACATACAAATTGCAATAATAATTATTTTAATATATCGTGTATTTATATGGTGTACCGTACCATGCATGTACTGTATATATTGTATAGCACTAGAATATATTACCACATTATTCGTATGTTTTCCATGTAGCGTGTGGACACGTCTTCCATCAAACTAATGGGGTTTAAAATTACAGACTATATATGCGCTTTATGAAAAATGCTATGTCGTTATCCAAACTGTCAGAGTTTGTAGAAATCAAAGCAGTGCTAGCTGCTGATTTTCCCTCGTATAAATGCACTCTCCCTGTGTCGTGAGTGTTGTAGAAGAAGCTTGTGTTTGGTTTTTAATATGCATCTGTAGAAGCAGGTAGAGAGATGAAGGTCTCTGCCAGCACAGACATCTCCTCATATCTGACAGCTCAGTGCCTGCCCGGAGGACTGATGGGATATTGAAGAACTGCAGGGCTTGTTTTAGGCTCAAAGCCAGTGTGCCTGGCCCCACCGCTGTGTGTTTACTGCGCACGGAGTCACCGATGCATCCTCTGTCATGAAATGCAACTTCCTGTCTGATGAAAGAGTTGTTGCTTGTAGGTAATGCTGGCAGATTCCTTTGCCGAAAGACAGATGAAGTGGTCGCGCCTTGCTTTTTCCTGCCTCAGATATGCGCTGCCTTCTTAGGGGGACGATATACATGTCACCTCGTTGAAAGCGAAAAAAGAACGCGGGTTTGCATGTGTGAGGCTTTCTTTTTTTAGAAAGATTTTCTTGCGCATTCAGTGGTTTTTGGCAAAACGCAGAGGGCCGTGCTTCATCTTCTATAAGGTCCCAGTCCCGTCGGACCGGAGTACTGCTGGTCGATCCTTCGGCCGTGGCTCCTGCCGGCCGATGCCTCTTCGGAGAGACGCTAAAGTGGCTGCCTTCCAAAGGCATCTGTAGAGATTTTGAGGAATGATTATCCCCGGGCTGCTGGATGACCCGCGGCCGTATAATTCCCTTCTGAGCTGACGCAACTCCAGCTTCACCGGGGTTTTCATTGGTCGGTGTTTTTGATAAATAATGCAGCCTCACCGATGAGCATCAGTAGTCTGAACAGCTTTCATAGAAGAATTGAGCTGCAAGGTCAGTTAAATGGGATGCAGCTGTATGGCTGTCCTGTGACTCAGGGCTGTGCGATTATGTTGAACGTTCAGTAAAGATTAAATGTGTAATCTTTTTTTTTTTTATGTTGTTATGGCTGGGTTTAATGTGCAGAGCGGGCATGTGATTGGTCGCTGGTAGAAGCACAAAAATGACACACTTTTAAAAGAATGTTGCATTGAATTTAAAAACTTACATTTTAGTTTCTATATACAACTTATGCATTTTTGACTTTTTTTTACTGTATAATATAGTGCTGTCAAATTAATCACCTCCAAAATAAATGTTTTACTTTACAAAATATAGGTGTGTGTACTGTGTATATTTATTATGTGCGTATAAATACACACACATGCATCTATACATTTAAGAAAAATATTTTACATGCATTTACATGCAAAATATATTTATAAATGACATATTTTCAACATATATCGCGTATGTGCGTTTTTTTATATACATAATAAACATACACAGTTATACACACATATATAATATATAAACAAAAATGTTTATATCACACAAGCAAAATCTGTTTTTATGAATAGATCCCCAGCTGGGCTTTGACACAAGCATTAGTGGCAAAATATCTATTTTTTAATTGTAAGAAATGCTTTATGCTCTCAAACCCTTTATCAGATCAAAAAATGCTATTACATATTCAATTTATTATATATATATTTTTAAAAAGCTGAATCTTTAGCACTTTTTAGTGTCTAATATTGTCAATATTGAAATATTTCTGTGCTACATTTCCGTCAGGATCATTTGATGCATAATAACAATATTTATGTAAAATAATAAATGATGTAAAAAATCTAATTTATGAATATGAATTAGTCTAGACTGTCACTTTCAATTGCTTTTTTGCATTTTTTTTTAATAATTCCGACACCAAACTGTAAACATTAGCGTATTTATTAACAAAAAGGTTTTGAAGCTTGACATAAAATAAGTATCGGGAGCTGTATAACAGTTTATATTCGGTTTCCACGTTTAAAAATGAACAGAACGTAAGCGTGCAATGAATCGAGCCTAATTTGATTTCAGAGTGAGCTATTCTTTTAAGTGTGTGCCTGTGTGCGCATATTGTGTGTGTGGGCGTGAGTCCACATGGACTAATTGGTTTGTATGTGTGTGTGTGTGTGTGTGTGTGTGCTGAGACCTCTTCGTTCGAGTCGCACCGAAAGCGCGAGGAGTGTGGGGATCTGTGCTTATCTCTCCAGCCTCTCTGGGAGGACCGTTTCACAGAACCACCGAAGCAGGAAATGCGGTGTAACCGAGAACAGCGATTGTAGCCAGAACTAGCTTGTTTCCAGTCAGCAAGGATCGCACCGCGTCTGCGCCTTGCTAAAAGCGTATATTATTTCGGTGTGATTCTTTGAGCCTAAGATTCCGAATAACTGGAAAACACAGTCGAGTCGGGACACCCTTCTCTCAGATAAGAACTATACTGCTGATTTGAATAATTCATGAGAGCGTTATGCCCGAGTAACTCCTTATTACCTTGTAAGAGCAGGTAAATTATTCATAAAATGAACGTCTTGGATTATATTTCCGAAAAAGATGAAATAAGGTTTCGTGATTTAGCGCCCTGTGAAAAAGAAAATAGATTTAGGTTAGGATGCACCCCGTCCCGCTCATCGATATTCTCGTCGGCTGCTTTTTCCGTGACAATAAGAAAATAAATGAAGCTGCAGAAATTCAGGAGCATCATGGCGCTCTTGTTCGTCCACGTACAGAGATTCTCAATCTTTCTTTTCAGATGGCTTGTCTTTATCATAACCAGCGGCTTTTGGGAACTGAAGCTCTGAGGTAATTACTCGTCTTTTAGAGAGGGTTAGAGTGGACGCACCCTTCAGAAACATTGAATTGTATTGAATCCTTTAGAGCCTGACGCTTTTGATCTCAATAGTGCCTTTGTGACGGATGATTCAGCCCGGCTAGTTTGAGTTGGTTGCTGGCTTTTGCAATTAAGTAATTGAGGGAAAGTCCATTTTGTGGAATTTCATGCCATTTTTCTCCCCAATATTTTCACGTGAACTAAGAACCAAGGTGATTTACTAAGGTAATTACTAAGGTAATTAAATAAATTACAAAATGTAAAAAAATTATTTAAAAACTCAAAATTACTGATTAAATTGTAATTGTAATTGTAATTGTAATTGTAATTGTAATTGTAATTGTAAATTGTAAATTGTAATTAAATTATTTAATTACAAAATTATTTAAAACTCATAATTTTAAATAAAAAAGTCCAAGATTTAAACTCACAATTCCAAAAAAACCTGGCACAATTCTGAGATTAGCTCACAAAATCACATTTTATTATAATAATGTGTCAAATAATTAGAATCAGAATCAGAATCAGAATCACTTTATTGCCAGGTATGTTTGCACATACGAGGAATTTGTTTTAGTGACAAAAACTCTACAGTGCAACACGATAACAAGACAAGACAGATATAAAGAGAATTATGTACAACATACAAAAAAAAAAATAATAATAATAAATAAATAAATAAAATAAAATGTGCAACACAGCAAATATAAAAAATATAGAAAAAAATAAAAATATATACTATAAACATTCAAGTGTAACAGGAATTATTTTTGTGCAGTGTTGTGTGCAAATCTGTATGTTAAATAAATAAGTGTCCTCAAGTGTTCAGGACATGGACTGCCTGGGGGAAGAAACTGTTCCTGTGTCTGGCTGTCCTGGTACTCAGTGCTCTGTAGCGGCGACCAGACGGCAACAGTTTGAAGATGGAGTGTGCGGGATGTGAGGGGTCAAGAGTGATTTTCTTAACCCTTTTTTTAATGTGGATAGGTACAGTTCTTGGAGAGTGGGGAGGGTTGTACCAATGATTCTCTCAGAAGTCCTGACTACCCTCTGTAGTCTTCTGAGGTCATGGTTGGTAGCTGAGCTGAACCAGACAGTTATGGAAGTGCAGAGGATGGATTGTATGATGGCCGAGTAGAACTGTTTCAGCACCTCCTGTGGCAGGTTGAACTTCCTCAGCTGACGAAGGAAGTACAATCTCTGCTGGGCCTTTTTAACAATGGAGTCGATGTGAGTGTCCCACTTAAGGTCCTGGGAGATTGTGGTGCCCAGGAACCTGAATGACTCCACTGTTACCACAGTGCTATCCATGATGGTGAGTGGGGGGAGTGTAGGGGAGTTCCTCCTGAAGTCCACTATCATCTCCACTGTTTTGAGCGCGTTGAGCTCCAAGTTGTTCAGACTGCACCACTCAGCCAGCTCTTTGACCTCCTGTCTGTAAGCAGACTCGTCACCGTCCTGTATGAGGCCGATGACTGTGGTGTCGTCTGCAAACTTCAGGAGTTTGACAGAGGCGTCTTTAGAGGTGCAGTCATTGGTGTAGAGGGAGAAGAGCAGTGGGGAGAGGACACAACCCTGAGGGGCTCCAGTGCTGGTTGTGCGGGTGCTGGATGAGAATTTTCCCAGCCTCACTACCTGCTGTCTGTCTGTCAGGAAGCTGCTGATCCACTGACAGACGGAGGTGGGCACCGAGAGCTGGGTTAGTTTGGGGTGGAGGAGATTTGGTATGATGGAGTTGAAGGCCGAACTGAAGTCCACAAACAGGATCCTCACATAAGTCCCTGGTCTGTCTAGGTGTTGCAGAACATAATGCAGTCCCATATTGACTGCATCGTCCACTGACCTGTTTGCTCTGTACGCAAACTGCAGGGGGTCCAGTAGGGGTCCTGTAAAGTCCTTCAGATAACCCAGAACCAGTTTTTCAAATGATTTCATGACCACAGACGTTAAAGCCACGGGTCTGAAATCATTAAGTCCATTAATTTTGGGTTTCTTTGGGATGGGGATGATAGTGGAGCGTTTGAAGCATGAAGGTACTACACACAGCTCCAATGATCTGTTGAAGATCTGAGTGAAGATGGGGGCCAGTTGGTCAGCACAGGTTTTCAGACAGGCTGGAGTCACACCGTCTGGGCCGTAATTATACCCCAATGTAAGTGTTTTATTCTGTTAAGTGTCATTAATAACCAAAACTACGTTACCACAGGATAAATCTGGCAACACTTGTTGGTTATAATGCTTGTTATATCCAATCTTGATGTGTATTAGACACTCCTCATTAACCTTTTCATCAAGCCTTATGTGTTTTTTAGCCGCATTTATCATTAACTTTTATTTGCATGATCTTCATTAGTAGTTCAGACCTCTACTTCACACGGAGAGCCCCGCTGGAGTTTCTGCATTCGTTATGAAAGAATGATGTCACTAATGAACATCTATTTGATTAGTAAATGACAGTATGTGTCTGTTGCAGATAGTGAATGTATAATTAATTAGGTCATGATGATGTTAATCCTGAAGGTAATTGCTGGGATTTCCATGCTAATCATATTCAAATCTAATCAGTATAAACAGATTGAAGAAATAGTTCACCTTAAAATGTAAAATCTGTCACTGTTTGCTCACGCTCGTATTTGTGGCGAAACCTGTATGATTTAGTTTCTTTGGTGGAACAAACTAAATGAGAAGTTTTAAAGAATGGCCCTTTTTAACTTATTTATGGTCTCAAAATGATGGAAGCTTGTTTCTGCCAAAAAGTGTTTAAAAAAGGCCCTTTGAGCTCACAATTCTGACTTGTTTTGCAATTCCAAGAAAAAAGGGAGAATTGTGAGATATAAAAGTCAGAAATGACCCTTCGCTAAAAAAAGGCCTCCTTAGTTACCGTTGCTATGTCCGGAAATCCGTGCCTTTCATGTTCTCACACAGTGAAAAATACATTGCAGAGCAAAGAGACGACAGACAGGTTACTTTTGGTATAAAACAAGGTCTCAGCTTTCATTTTTACACTGTTTTTTAGGAAATTCAAACAGTATATTCATTTTTGTTGATTACAGATCACTATAGTACCTCAGTTTAAACCAAGCGAAGTGATCATCTTTTTTATATTTACTTACAGCACAAATAAACATGAATGAACAATGTAATGCATTTTACTTTTTAACAGCAGAAAGACATCAATAAGCACAATCTTTCATGATTCATGAAGAAATTAATCTACTCTCTTATGTAGAATGCAGTTGGTCAGATTCACTTGTCAATCAAGCGAAGGGTCAATTGCAAGATTTAAACTTGCAGTTCTACAGAAAAAAAGTCAGATTTGTGAGATTTAAACTCATAATTTTAAATAGAAAGTCTGAATTCTGAGATTTAAACTCACAATTCCAAAAAACCCGTCAGAATTCTGAGATTATCTCACAATTCTACAGAAAAAAAGTCAGATTTGTGAGATTTAAACTCATAATTTTAAATAAAAAAAACTGAATTCTGAGATTTAAACTCACGATTCCAAAAAAAACGTCAGAATTCTGCGATTATCTTACAATTCTATAGAAAAAAAGAATTGTGAAAGGTAAGTCTGAAATCTGAAATAATTGAGAAAAAAAAAGATGCCATCACCTTTTTCTTTTTTTATTCCGTGCTGGAAACAAGCTTCCGTACAAAATAACAAGCCTTGCGAAGTTTCTTCAGTTTTGTTCCTGTAATTTGTGAACTGGAAGTTGATGAAAGTGTCAGCTAAATTGCGAGTTTGAACTTGATGAACCTTCTAAACAATTACTAGTTTGTACCATGTCACTTGTATTCATCAGTATGCCATGTGATGGCACCAATTAAGTAGTCGTGCTGCTAGCTGAAGGTCTCTGATTGACAACTTAGCTCTGATCACTACTCATTTTTTGTGCCATTTGACAGGCGTCTCTGTGGGACATGCGTTAATGGTTGGATAAAAGTTTTATGTGCTTGTCTTCTGCCTTCTGCTTTTGGTCATGACACCTCATCTTGGTTCACAGCCAAGTTTTTCTGTCTTTTAGACCCCTAATTAAGTTTGATGAAGCACTGCGGCATACCATTATACTTCAAGTCTCCTGCTTTAACCATCTTTTTCCCATCAGGCCGATATGAAGCTCATTATGATTTAACTTTTGTTAAAAGAGTGCGTGCCAATGTCTGTCTTCTTTGGAACAGCGACTGCATCCCAATTTGCAAAAACCCTGTGCTAAATACTATACAAGATTAGGATCTTAAATCATAGGAAAATATTATGTCAAATGCGCATGAAGAGAATGCTAATTATAATGAACTTTCCAAGCGTGCATCATGTTTAGGCAAATATTATCAATAAACCCTTGCACTTTTGAAATCATTTTAAGATTTTAGTATGTATTTTGTTGACTTGTACACTGTAAGAATAACCAGTTAAAATGTGGAAATTCATAATAAAATACTGTGACAATGTTTCCAGTGTTGTAGGATGCCATATTTGTGCCTGTTTAGTTTATGTGTTTGCCGTACATGTCAGTGTAAGTGATATTATGTTATAAACAAGCTTTTTATTTTAAAATGTACCGAAAACATTGGTAATGTGAGACGGTACACAAAGGTAACACACAACACTAAAATAATGCAATAAACACCCTAATAAATAACAGAAAATGTCATTTAAAACATTAAAGATTGACAAAAATATCAAGGTCACGTGATCATATGTCACACAAGGAAATCTAGGAATGTCATTTTGCTGTTTTCTCTTTAAATATGATGGTAATTATATTTTTTCTTCTAAAAATGACAAATTTGACTGTATTAGGGGAAGTCCACACAGAACATTTCGCGTCTAAAAACTTGAGAAGCAAGTTTTTTTTTTAAGTGCAGCGCTTCCTCCAACATGCTTTAAGAGGAAACCGTTGCCATGCCGACTTGCTGCTGTAAATAAAAGTCCCTCCTCTGAGGTCTTCTGACTGGTCCACTGTTTTGGAACAGACATTACTTAATATAGCTGTGTGTAAAAGTTCAACATTTTTTAATTTGTCACGGTCTTGCCTTAAAAATGCAGCATTCATGTGCGAATTATATACAATGCAATGTTAAGCCACAAATTTGTATTGTAAGTAGTGTAAGTATCTTTTTTTATTATGCGATTGCTAATGCTTTGCCTGTTAAATAGATCGATATAAAGATATCATTTGATATGTACTGATTATTCATGCATTTTTAACCAAAATAACGGCAACATCCATCTATCTATCATATCAGTGGGCGTTTACCTAGGGCTGTCCCCTACCACAGATTTTTCTGGTTAACTAGTAGTTATTTATTTTAAGCATTAGTCAACTATTAGTTGCACGGTTATTAATAATAACCATAATAATAATCATAGTAATGACGGGGTAGCCTAACATGCACTCAAGCTCACCGGCAGATATAATAATTATGAATGTGACTTTTTTTGCAACGAATGAAATTTAAGGCTCTTCTCGTCGGCTGTTAGGGGCAGCCCTACATCTTAGTCTACAATCTGTCTCGTCAAACAGAGCATTGTGACGAGGGAGGTCAAAAACAAGGCAGAAAATAGCTTATAATTATGATGACGTTGTTGATAACATAAGTGGACTTCAGAAACAGTACAACATAAAAACCAGAGGCAGTTCACGACCCCTTTAATGTCGTTGAATAAAAAAAAGTATTTCCTAATGCTAATACGCCAACAACAGAGATATCAGACTAATGTCTCAGTACGGTTACGACAATTACAAGTACGTACTTGAAATGGCATATTGTCTTTGCACGGCGAAGTGCATACTGAAAGCTGTTTTAAAATGCGTTTTGAAACTTCTTCACCTGCTGATCGACTGGCGCTTTTTTATGCTCTAGAAGAGCTACCAAACGGGAGAGAGATGGGGATTTTTCTCCGAAAACCGATGCGAAAGCGTCCTCTCAGCTTGAGTAATGACCCC
This sequence comes from Puntigrus tetrazona, assembly GCF_018831695.1. NCBI lineage: Eukaryota > Metazoa > Chordata > Actinopteri > Cypriniformes > Cyprinidae > Puntigrus > Puntigrus tetrazona. The sequence goes on from NC_056718.1 coordinate 23,255,826, forward strand.
GTGCATGGAGACAGCGCTTATTTGTGTGCTGCAGTATATGAAGGATGATTTATTTCATGACTACGGCTCTGTGCTGAGTGAAGTGACCATTGAGTTGTTTTCTGGCAGCGTGGTTGGATCTCACAATGGCTCTCCGCTACCCAGCATGCCAACTGAACACAGGCCATGTTGTCTGCGGCTTTCTGAAATGCGGGGAGAGTGATTTTTCGGGGAGGGAATGATCAGGTTTCCTTAGTCGGAAGTGACGTATGCGCTATTGTGCGGTGTTTAACATCAGTATAAGATGGTATTAACCTGTTTTAGTTGTATTGTTGAATCTGATTTAAACCGATTTAGGCTCATTTTACATATCTGTTGGAAAAAAGTAAGCATTGTGTAAAAGGGTTTGTTTTTTGGGATCAGAAATATGTCGCATTCAACGTATAAAAATGCGTATAGGCATATTATTAAAGTCCATGAAGCTCATGTAGACTTATCTGAACCCTAACTGAAATATATCTGGCAGTGATATTGCTTTTCTGTATGAACAGAATCTTACAATACTGCTGCCTCTTGACCTTCTAATATCCTTGAGAGATATTACCTGGTTTATTAAAGGACTGCTACAGCGCAAGAATCTCAAAGCTGTTTACTCATAGCTACCACTGATATCAGACTTTAGCCAAATCAGATTCGGTTTTTCCACTATGAAAGCGTTTTTTGGTATTTAACACGCTTTACATTGCAGTCACAACCCATTTTACTTCTTGATGCTTTTCTGTCCGAGACAGAACATTCTGTTAGAATTAGGTGGATTGTGAAAAGCTGATAGTATCAGACCGTACAAGAACAAAATGTCCTTTTTTCGATGCCGTTTTCCCCCAACTCTGACCTGTGTGACTTGCAACGATATATATTTGTAGCTTTACGTCGCATTAGCTGTGCACGGCACCCTGGAAACATAAAAAAGCATGTAATGTCAACCAACCATCTGGCACCGGACCTTTAACCTGTAACAAATGCGAATCATTTCTTCATTTGCATCTGATTTGAATACCTATCACCGAGTCGTAGTAGCTCAGAACAGACTTTAAAGGGATAATCCACCCAAAAAGGATATAAAACCCAACGTGTGCTTTTTCAAAAACAAAAGTAGTCTATATGTGACCTGGAAAGGAGGTCGGACATCAAATGCAGCACCCAGTTGGTATTTTCTCATCATACTGCATACCACATGGGTTCAGAAGACTCAATGTAGTTAATGAGTATGGACAACTTTAATGAAATTTGACAACTATCCAACATTCAATAAAACTAAAATTATTCATGAAAGTCATCAGTGAACAGTAGGTGTTTAAATTTTGGGGTCATGGTTACGTTTTTATTTGAAAAGGCAAAAAAAACTCTTTAGAAGAGATGCATTAAACCGATCCGCCGAGACTTATATAATGTTGCAAAAGCGTTCTATGTCAAACAAATGCTGTTTAATTTTGGCTTTATTAATAATAATGAATATTTCTTGAGCAGCATATTAGAAAGATTTCTGAAGGATCGCGTGGCATTCAAGGCCGGAGTAATGATGCTGAAATTCTCAGCTTCGCCTCGCAGGAATAAATCACGCTTTAACAATATATTCAAAGTGCAAAGAATTTTTTGCGTACCGCGCTACCGTTTTTTAACATATTTCTGAACCAATAAATGCGGCCTCGCTCGAACGTTCACTTTCATTAGCGTTAAAAGTCTGCTCCACGCGTCTCACTCAGTCGACTTTTCAGAATCTGAATCCGTTTCAAAGAGGTTCGGATCGTTCAGCAGAATGTCATGATTTCATGTTCCTCTTTTTTTTTTCAACGCCGTAATCAAAGAGGTGGTCGCTTTACCTCGCGGTGACTAAACCCTCGAGTAAAACCCCTCCGTGAGACCAATCCCAACGCCGGCGCAGCAAGACGACTCCTAGATGAAAGCACTTCCTTTCCTTTGAGAAAGAATTTCACTTTTGTGCTCTCCCTAATCCCTCTGCGAGTTAGTTAAATGAAGCATGGGCTCTCTGATACATATAGCGGAGCGGGGCAAGCCGGGGTTACCGAGACCCCACAGGGAGTCCGTGCTAGTTTCATTTGCCTTCTTGGAGGGGTGAAAAATATCACGTGAAACACTCGAAGAATTGCGAGCGGGGCTGATTTCTAGAAGCTGAAGCCGCCGTTAGATTCTTAATTGCATCTCGAAGCGTCGTATATTAAACCAGAGGGTCGTCTCCATGGCAGGATATTACATTTCAGCGGTGTGCTTTGGTGAGCACTTGCACTAGGTGGTCTAGCATCTGCTTAAGGACAAGGGAAATGAATGCGATACAGAGAGACCTACAGAACGCGGTTTATCTATAGGCGCTTCGCATTAGACGATGTGAGTGAAAATGCTTCGCACGTGAACAGGACAACAGACTCGATGTTTAATACAGCATTTTGATTCATTCGCGAATTCTTTTGAAAACGTTTGCATACGTGGGAATTCATGTTTTAGTCGTGCATCGCATCGATCAAAACCGAGGGTAAATACTTTAACGTTGTTACGAAACGCTTTCTGCCTGTGCGCAAAAATATAGACCGGCGATAACAATAAGACATTTTTTTTTTGAGCATCAGTTTGTGATTTCTGACAGATCACGAGGACGGGAGTAACGATGCTGAAAATTCAGCTTTGCATCAAATGAATAAATTGCTCATTTAAAACGTACTCAAATAGAAAATGCGTATTTAAAATTGTGATAGTATTTCGCAATGTTACTACAAGTTATTTATTTATTAACGACAGTGGCGAAAATCCTAATATCTCCAGGCCGTTTTTTCAGAAAATATTAATATGCGCAAATAATTACATTTAAATTGGTCTTACTTATTAAGTATATTATCTATTTAACTTAAATGAAATCTTAAATTTAAAAAAATGTTTTATTTATCTCCTCCATCAAAATATTCATTGGCTATTTGATATCAGCAAAAAAACCCTAGACGTCAAAGCCTTTCAGAGAGATTCGGTAAATAAATATACCGTTATGTCCATATGCTCATGTGCTATTCCAGCTCGCTTTTCTTTTAGGGCAACATTTATCTGTGCAAATGCGAACGGAGTGATCTCTTTCCTGTGGGACATGACCTAGTTCTCATTAAACTATTGTTTATTTAATCCCATTAGATCTCTCTTCTGTAATGTGTGCGGCTATAACCGAGCACCTTTCAGAAGTAAGACAGATAAACAGGAACATGTTTACTGTACTCCCGGTACAGGGGCTTTCGATGATTCTCTCATAAAATAGTTCACTACGGTAATCAGATTTATCAGATTTAATCAGATTTATTTGTAACGGATGCAGTGTTAAATGGGATGATAAATATTGGTGGGACATGATTTTATAAACCGGGAATTATTTGGATTAGCGACAGGAAGGAGACTTTTAATGTGGCTTATTTTAAATATTAACAGATTTATTTGGGTAATTAAAAATAAAGCGTTGAAAATAAATATAAAAAATAAATATAATTTTTTTTATATTGGTACATTTACATATAGGTTTAAAAAAATGTAGAAATATTTTTAGTTTATATTTCCAAAACTGTAAAAAAAAAAATATGATCACGGCCTACTGTTTTTTGCTTTAATTAAAAAAAGAATCTAAAATACTATACGCTTCAGGCACTTCATGTACCGCTATTTTTACTGGAGGGCCTCTGAACTTACTGGAGTAGTTCTCCGCTTCCCACTCTTTTAAACTAGCGTAGGTCTTATTTGAAGAGAAAAAGAGTTGCCTTGAATGGGAATGAAATTAGCTCTTGATGTATATTTACCCCTTGAAGAGAGTCTGTATAGGTCATCCCACTGATCTGTATTGATCTGGACTGGAGTAATTTGGGAGAAAATGATGTTTGATTGGACCTTCAGAGTTAGCATGAAGCGTAGACCTGATGAGGAGACGCAAGCGAGAGAAAAAAATCAATCTTTAAACATTCCTTCTTTTCTACCAGAGCCAGTGCCTTAAATAAGGTGCGTAGCGTTTTACTTCACTCTTTCAAAGAGTCTGTCAGAATAGATTACCAGACAGAGACCACTTTTGTCGGATTGACTTTGAAGCTTTTTTCCCCCCTCCATTGTTTCGGTGGAGTTCGCTGGTAAGTCTTTGTTGTAAAATGAAGTCTATTGATCTGACAAGACATCCGTTTGAGTTAACCATCATTTGATCCAAGACGTTTGGAAATTAGAGCTGGAAGTAAGCCGGAGGAACTGGTGTGAACTCTTAAAAATAATGCGAGTGTATCTAAAACTGCAAGAGCCAACAAAGGTCACTGAAAGCAAAAAATGTGTTTTACGCTGAAAAAAAATATTAATTGAATTTACTAAAAAAAAAAATATTCAGCTACATTTAAATAAACTAATTTAAACTGAATTAACAAATATATAGCAATAATTTACCTTAAAAATACTAATACTTTTTTTCCAGTGTAAATGGAATTATTTGAATCATACATAAAATATAAACCTCTGTTAAGCGATATAATGTAATATATAACAGTATATAACATGATAAAAATATAAATACACCAAAATTGTTTTGAACCACAAAATGTAATTATGTAATAAATGGATATGACAAAAAATGGTGTATAATTGATAACACTTGGCATATTAGGAATAATAAAAAAATAATTTTCATGTTTGGGTGAAATATCCCTATGACGTAATATGACATAGACTGGCTTTTCCGCTACTTTATTTTAGAAACCTCTGATTAAAAATGTAAGCGATGACCACGCGCTGCTCTAAAATAAATTCTAGTCATATTTCAGGTGGAAATCGAATATATTTCCTCCTCCTCGTCTGCTGAGGACCAAGAATGCTGGATGATAGATATGTTTCCTCACCTCCCAATTTGTTCCATAGATTAATAAGCCTCAGCATCAGATACCTTTGATAAATTTCTGTCTTGCCAAGCTCTATCTTCCCGCAGACTATCTTGTATTTTTGATCTGAGGTTGTTTACCACTCCGCGCGCCCCCCTCGTCATCTTTTTTTAAAATAACAGACTTTAGTGCTACAATCCTCCCAATTACGCCGAACTCACAGACTCTCTAAAGCATGAAAAAATCATTGCTGGCTCTTGTGAAGTTGGTAGAAGTGATGTTTTTCTGGCTCTGGAATAATTCTGTCCAAGTCTTAAGTTAGAGCTGGCTTTGTTTCAGCGCTTATTTAATGCTACTAGTGGGCTCCGTGGAGACAGGCCATTATGGGATGTTGTCTGTGGCTCTTTCAGTAACTTTTGGATAGTCGGTAGCGGTTAGCTTGTAGCGGCTAATTCATAGGCCGCTGCGCCGCGAAAGAGTACGGATAGCCCTTTAAAGACTTAGTGAGTCATTTTGATCAAACGGGACAAATACGCTTATAAAAAAGTAGATAATACGACGTGTGCAGAGCGGAGAAGATTTTCAGCAATTTCACTTTTTTACTCAGACGAAAGCTTCAGAAGGCAGTCAGTCATATGGACTACTTGTAATATACGTAAATGGTATATTAATTTTTTCAGAGCTCAACCAACTCATGTTAGATGGTACTTCTTGTGGCTCATTTGGCCACTAGCAACGGCAAAGTCATGGATAAAGAAAAACTGTAACTTGAATGCAATGGATAGAAGCGTCTGCTAAATGCATAAATGTAAATACGCTTGATAATAAGGTTGTTTATTGGCATTAGCAATTTCGTGAAGAATCTGGAATATCCATGGAGCGTTAATATTTCATTACAGTGTTCTTTAGATTTTAAAACATTATTCACGTTAGGAATACAAGGTAATTTTACGAAATATTCACTGAAGGTTCATTCGGTAACCAAAAATGTTTCTTCTGTGGCATTGCTGCTTATTTCTTTAGGATTATACGTGCTTATTTTATTTAAAAATGTTTATTTTATTTGAAAAAGTCGATTTATTTATTTTTTTATTAATTTAATTATTAATTTAACAAATTAATAAATAAAATATTAATATATTTACAAATAAAAACGAAAATAAATAAAAAAACGAAACAAAACATGCATCAAAAGTCTAAAAAAAATGAATGCATTTAATTAAGAGATTCGTAATGCTATAAAAGTGTCAAATAAATGTTATTTCGCATTTTTTGGTTTACTAAAGGGTAAAACGTGACTATAAGGACAGAAAGCCAACCCCCAAATGACTTTTTCTTGAATGTTTGTAGAACAGAAAACGTCCCTGAAAAGTACAGGCCATACATTTGTCACACTTTGTCTGAAAAAGATGTCTTTTATGGCCCAGGAGCCCAACACAACAGGACACTTTTATAACGGAGGCCGGGGCCCATTGTGTCTTAACCTCTTTTTTCTGTTTGCATCAGCAGATAAATAGTTTACTTGTTGTTTTGCTCCCCTGTTCGTCCTCATCACATCCCAGTCCTTGAGAAGAACAGCGGAGATCAACAAACGCAACACGAATCCTTTCACTGTTTGCACAAACGCACAGGCTCCTTCGTAGTCTTGAGTTTAAGAAGATATCAGCTTCCAGAGGAGCGGAGTGACCAATCGTCACGCTCCAAACATCGTCCATCAATCTGCGCATTTATTGCGCGGACGACGCCTCGCAGCCGGCAGCCTGCTCGCTTTATATAGTTTCGGAGGCAAAGCAGGTACACGCGAAGGACGGTAAAGCGTATATGAGCGTAATATCATTTTCCTTTCGTCCTTGTCACTCTTTCTCCTCTATAACGAAAGAGAGCTTCTTACAGGAGCTATAAAGCAAATTCAATTCAACTCTCGGCCAGGTAATTCCTCTCGGGGCAATGTTACATAGAGCAAAAAGGGGAAAAAAAAAACTCTACATATTTCATCTTAAATACAATTGCCTTAGAGAAAAGCAAATTGGTTTCTATCTAAATGCAAATTTCTACTTCTGTGGTACTGTTGGGTGACGTGAGCTCATGCATGTGGGTTTTGGACCTTTCTGAGACACAAGCAAGGCCTCGATCATGTAGGACGTTTCACTATTTCCTCTTCAATGTTTGACGGGTCTGTTCTTAAAAAGTTTGAGATTTTGAATTATTTCTGCTGGAATTTTTGCTACATGCAGTACTTTGAACGTCTGTTTTATGGATAAGGCTTCTGTAATGTAAGCATGGAGTTTAATTTTTTAAACATCAGTTTATTATCAATGCACTTATCTGTTCTTGGTGAGAGGTGACCAATTCTATAATTTCTAAAAGCTATTATAGCACATAGAAATTAAGGCATTGTTAAAAAAAAATTATATATATATATATATATATATATATATATATATATATATATATATTTATCTTGGTGTTTTTTGTTACATGATTTGTAAATTTTTACTTTATAATTTTTTTATTCTTATTTTTCATTGGAAAATCATATTTCTTCTTCTTCTTCTTCTTCTTATTATTATTATTGTTTTGACTTATTATATTATATAGTTGCAGTTATTTTCGCACATGATAATTCTTGTTATTTTCTTATTTATAGCACTAAGAAACAACAGTAATGTTAATAAAATAATATTTTATTTTGTCTATGTTATTTATTTATATATATATATATATATATATATATATATATATATATATATATATATATATATTTAGTTTGTCTAATTTTAAATATTTATAAATTGCATATTTTATTTTATTTTTTTAATTGTATGATTATTTTATTTTATATTTAATTTCTGTGTATTTATATCTAGTATTCAATCAGAATAAAAAAAAGTCAAGTCACAAAGTTATTGTTGCAAATGAATAAAATTATAACACTCATGTGAAGAAAATAAATATATATTTTTTTTATTTGACCTTATTTTATTTATATTGTATTCTAATTAAAATAAATTCAATTAAATCGACTGAAAACTGGAAATAAAAATAATAAAATTAATTTAACTTAATATTTTTTTTCAGTTTTCAATCAGTATAAAATATTTAGAAAAAAAATAGCATGAGTCACACAATTATTGTCACGCATGATTGATCCTTGCTGTTGTTTCTGAGTGCCATTACAGTACGTGGTGCTCAAAGCGTTTGCCTGCAGACCGTGACGTTCTCTGCAAAAGCCTGCAGTCTTTGAGAAAATTAGAAAATGGCCACAAAAGCCCTGGGGATAGAGATGTGAGATGTCGGATATCTGCTCCATCGCTTTAATACTGTTATCGTGAAATTGGCCATCGCTCAATTATTGTCCGAACCGTTGAAGAGACGAAGAGCTAATCGTACATTCGTTAATCTCAGTCTCATAAACGAGATGTGCGTTTCCTCGCATTTTGTGACAAAGAAGCGGTAACAAACATTGCTCGCCACTACTAAAGAAATGATTACTTGATCCATCTCGACGCTCGCTGAAAACCGCGGCTGCAGTAAGCTATGTGAGCTTTTTGCATTATTAAGAGACTTTAAAGTTTCTCATCCATCTCATTCCAGTGCCTTCGGGTTCCAGTGAAACCACAAGATGAATGCAACCCAACAGGCCATGATTACCGATCTGACAAACAGGTGCTGGTACGACGTGTTCATTTATTTAAAAAATATCACTGGAGCTGGATTTGACCTTGTGACCCCTCGCGTTTAAAGCAGAATATTCCTTTTTAGTCTTTTAGATTAAAGACTGAGCCTGTCTGAGACTGAAATCCTAGAGTCGCCCCGTGGTAACAAATGCTCTCGGTTTAACCTCAAGCATTTGATGCTTTCCTCTCGGCGTCTGTCGTTAGCTTGACTGTGAGAGTTTCACCTCCTCGTGGTCCTCGTCTTGGTGTGATTATCCGGCTTCAGTCGAATAATTCTTGTTAAATAGTCTTTGTTGAATAGAGCTGATGTCTGACGAGAAACGCTGCGGTCTGCTCTTAAAGGACGCTCTTAAAGGGACGGCTCGTTCGAGAAATGATATCTGCTGAAAATATTCTCACCCGCAGGCCATCCAAGATGTAGATGAGTTTGTTTCTCCAGCAGAACGGATTTGGAGAAATTGCTAGTGCGGGTAAATGGGTGCCGTCGGAATGAGAGTCCGGACGAGTGATAAAAACTATTTATTCTGGACTGTTTTAGTTTGTAAATGGAACTTGTGTCTCTCCCGTAGGATTTTTCTCTGGAGATAGACTCGTGCTTTATTCGGAAGCAATGGTTTGGAGTTGAAAATGTCTTTAACGTTTGTTGTTTTTCGCTTTAAGTCATGCGGGTTGCTTGTGAACTATTGCGGCGTTTTTATCAGCACGTTTTGACTCTCATTCTGACGGCACCCATTCACACCGGTGAGCAAGTGAAGCACTGCAATGCTAAATTTCACCAAAAAAAAAAGAAACAAGCTCATCTACATCTCGGATGGCCTGAGGGTGAGTAAATATTTAGCACACTGTCATTTTTGGATGAACTATCCCTTTAAATAAAGGCCACGAGACAGAATATCCTCAATAAACGCACCGTTTTGGACAGGGTCCTGCGATTAATTGCGTAAATGCACGCCGTAGTGCGCAAAACACGAAAGAAATCAATAAACCGCGTCTTTACACGAGAACAATCCTACAAGCTCTCGTCTCGTAATGAGGACAGCTTCGTGATGCGACGGCAAAAAACACAAAGTTCTCAGTAACCTTTTCCAAGTCTCAAAGCCGTTTTGTTTGTCGTTAATTGCAGCACTTGGCTCTGAAATTTTACCTGAATAGATGAACATTTTTGTTGTGAGCACATCTAATTAACCTTCTGCATCGCTTTCCGCTTCGTTACTGGGTCTGCGGGGCCGCAGCACGGAAATAATATTTTACCTGAGTAATGAGCTTGCAAGTCTGAGTTAAACGTGATACGATGTACCGCAAATAATAATGCAACTATAAATAAAGCAACACACGGCTTTGTCTTTTCTGGTTGCACTCAAACACGGCACGAACAGCGCCATCTGACACATGAACAAAGGACTCTTACGATTTGATTCTTTTAATGAATTATGAATGAATTTGTTAATTAATTCTTTTAATGAATTTAATGAATCATTTAACACAGCTGGTTTGAATGCCGTCAGCGAGTTGATTCAGCTTGAATCCACGATTGAATCAATGCATATATATATATATATATATATATATATATATATATATATATATATATATATATATATATATATATATATATATATTTAAATACAGAGGTTTTGATGCATTATATAGACGCACACACATAAAGCTGCATATATTTAAGAGTAACATGTGCATTTTTTAAGTTAATATAGTAGAATAAATTCCAAAAAAAGTCTAAAGTATGAATACGAGGTGTTTCAAATTGATATAACAGTATACCTTCTACAGTATATTCATATATTAATATATTGTTAAAATTAATGCAACACTCCAGTTGTTTTGTTTAAAGTCCTGAGAAATATAATTAATATAATTAAGCGATTCAGTATGTAAACTTTTATTACAGTAAAATGTATATGTATAATGCCCCCAGTGTTCAACTTGGTTTCAGCCACACTTATATATTATACACACACACACACACACACACACACATATATATATATATATATATACACACACACACACACACACACATATATATATATATATATATATATATATATATATATATATATATCTAAAACAACTTCTCAAAACACATATACATGGACATATTATTGAAATGCATTAAAACATTTCTGATTTCTTGTAAATACAGCAACTTTTATTTTTGGGTAGCTTTTAATCCACCTTTCAATTACCTACCAAAGCCTAACATTCATTTTATTATCTCTGTTGTACTAGACTAAGAGGATTGTATGAAAGGTAGGACAAACGCATTAAGTTTTTTTCTTTTTTTGTTGCCCTATTTTCTTTTCCGGTGTACCAATGCAGCACATGTTTTCTGATAACGCGGCTCCTCTTTCATCCTCCTGCATGTTGTCTCTGGAACTAACCTGTGTGTGTGCGCGCGCGCCTCATTCGTTACCCGTGTGTGTGTGTGTGTGTGTGTGTGTGTGCGTGTGCGGTGAGCACTGGCTGTTTTCGTATGCGCTGTGTTCACTGGGGTTTTTGAAGAGAGGGCAAGTCCCCTACATTTAAGCCCGGTTGATTGACAGTCAATTCCCTCACCCGGTTCCACACGCCTGCTTTTCCTGCGTTCTCCTCAGAGCTCTGATCCTGCCAATTGGACTGCCACAGACACACACACACACTCACACACACACACATGCACGCACGCTGCACCTTCAATTAAACTTGCCTTACCGTATTGGGCTCCACTAGTCGTTCCCACTAACCACCACCCGTAACTAACCATCTGGCAGCACCCAGAAACTGGCAGATCTCACAAATTGCGTCGATGAATTACGGGAAGCTGGTTTTGTGCATCGCCGTGGCAGCTGGTGCGATTTGATCACCATTTAAACGCGACGGGAAGGACGTGGCGTACAGCTCTTGAAAGGCTTGCTTGATGGACCGGTGTTGAAAAGCTGCTCGCAAAGATAATCTAATAATTATCATCTCGAAATCATTTTTTGGCGAAAATATTTGATACCTGTACACTACCTGCATGCTATTAACAAAAAAGTAGCTAATTGAATCATGGGGATGGTATCACAATGAACCCATTATTTAATTTTGAAAGTGAAATAGTGAAAATTTGAAAGTTTCATAATATAATAAAATGAGATATATTAATATATTTTGTATATTTTCAAAGATTTTACTTTCAAAAATCCTGTATGTACAGGTCTTGTCCTGTTACGTTTATAATTTAAGTTATTAATTATTTTTATTTTTAATAGTATTTATCTTTTTGCTTTATTTTCCTTTTAATAAATGCCCTATTTTACCACAGCATTAAAAAAATATTTATTATTAATATTTAATTATTGGGATTGCTACTATTTTTTTTCCCTCCAGCATAATCATATCATAGGAACCACGTAAAGACTAATATGTTGCTAGCAATTTCAATGCACTTCTAAAGGAAATGTTAAAAGGACTGGAAGCATTTAAATAAAGAAACGCGTCTTCTTGCTTGCTAGCTTCTCACAGAAATTCATACATGTTTTGTCCTCATGGTATTAGCACCTTTCTCTTTGTTCACACTTTTTTTTTGTTGTTGCAGTATTTTTATCTCCACTTGCACACAATATGAAACAAAGGGGAACGTAAGAGAGCGTGCATTAGCAAAATAAACGGCTTATCAGATTTTAAAGAAAAGAGTTGACGTGCTTGTGTACGTCCAGTTAAATTCTAGCAGCGCAAATTCATCTGCCACTCAGCAAAACTTAGACAAATTAGACACTTTTTATGAGCAGGATAAAGAACCGTTATTCTCCACGCGAGGTTGTTGAGATATATTCTTCTGCCCCTTTTCTCTACCTTTAAAGAAATAGTTCATTCAAAAATGAATATTTGATGAAAAATGTACTAACCCTCAGGCCGTCCGAGACGCAGATGAGTTCGTTACTTAATCAGAACTGATTTCGCTCCTCTGCAGTGAATGGGTGCCGTCGGAATGAGAGTCCTAACGGCTGATAATCCACACGACTGCCTTGTGAATTGACAAACTATATAATTAAGATATTTGTAACTTCAAACAGCTAAAACACGAGACATTATATTGCTTTCTCTGACAGAAATCATCAGGAATCGGGAGAGAAAAACAAATACGTCCGTGGGTTTTGAGGTGGATTATTTTTGTAAAGGTAAAACAGCTCAATAATAGTTTCGTTTCTTACAAACACATAATTTTCGGAGACGTAAACGGGTAAACCGGACTTATTGGGATATTTTATATCAGCCGCTCGGACGCTCATCCCGACGGCACCCATTCACTGCATTCATTAGCTGAATTCCTCCAAATCTGTTCCGATGAAGACTCATCTGCATCTCGGACGGCCTGGGGGTGAGTAATTTGACAGTGAAGTTTAGTTTACGGCCGAACTTTGGCTTTAATGTGTCACACAGTAGAGTACGGCACGGTTTTTCTTCTGTGAGACATGCAGATGACTCCTGGGTTTCTGTTCGCAGGGAACTTCTCCTCACGCTGGCCCTCGGCCAGGTCTTATCGCTGCTCATCTGTGGGATCGGCCTGACCAGCAAATACCTGGCGGACGATTACCACGCCAACACCCCGGTGTTCCAGAGCTTTCTCAACTACATCCTGCTGTTTCTGGTCTACACCACCACGCTCGCAGTCAGGCAAGGTAAGGGCGGCTCCGGGTTTCTGTGCAGTTTAATAAAAACACTGTCAAATGGAAACATAACGCGGGGTTGTCTGTAAGACAAGGTGATGATAAGACCATAGGAACATACATTTTTTATGAGACTGGCGGAAAAAAAGGTTATTTGAAGTTTTTTCATTAAATTTCTCTTTTCTGTCTCGAGCGTGACCCCTTCTGGGACTCTGGCAGAAACTTTTAAGCCTGTTTCTATTCAGAAACATGTCAGGCTTTGTAGAAAAGGGAGCCCTGCCTTTGCGTGCATTTTTTATTTCAATTATATTATTTAATGTCGTACAATTACAAAAACGTTTTCTTGTTCGCGTGCATTTTTTTGCAATAAAATACTACATTTTGTTTTGATAGTCCATTTTAGACGTACTGCTAATTGTAAGAAACATTGCAACTATATATCAACTAATTCTCAGAGTAGACTGTTAGGATAGATTTCTCATAGTCAGCGTGTTTTATGGACCCATCAAAATGAAGTTTTAAGATACAAGAATAAAGATAAAGATATTAAGCAGACGCTCTAATGACTTAGCAGTGGATTATCCAAATAAAGCGATACATAATAAAAGCATAAAAGCATTCTACCTCTGCCACATTTTTGATTAAATTGATTGCATTTACATATTTTGCAGGAAAAAAAAAAAACCCTTTATTTTGTAGTTCTAACTGAAACATAGGAGTGCATAATAAGTCATAATAAGTGGTGTAATAGTAATTGCACGTTTCATATTTCTCAGCAGTTTGCGCTTCATGTCCAGATGTCAGGTCGGGTTACGGGTGTCGTGCTCCTAATTGATTTCATGTCGAACCTCGTGTCCGAGCGGCACAATGTTTTCTGGCACACTTTCAGCAGGCCAGGAATAGAAATGGAATAGCGCCGCGTTCCTTGCTGAGAAATATGCCAACTCACGGTCTATTTATAACAGACCGCGTGTGATTCCCCGACCAACTCAGAAATCAGGTTGTTTTAATAAGCTCCTTTAGGATCGTTCAGATTGGTTAAGCGAGCAGATGTTTAGTATAATGCTACTGAACTCAGTATTTCTCATTTAAAACAGACTGCTTCCATGACAAAACAAGATTTTATGTCCATTTAAGTAATTATATGTACAGTGAGATGGATATGTCTAGATGATACAGTACCCTTGGCTCAGAAAGGCTTTGGAGTTTTAGTTTTGGACTAATATAGTCGATATAAATTATTAAAATTGTAAATAATCAAATTATTTGAACATATATGTATATATGTATGAGTTGTTCATTAAATATAATTATATAAATTTATATATATATGTATATTTATATATGTATAATTTATATTAATGTTTTATATATATATATATATATATATATATATATATATATATTATATCATATATATATATATATATATATATATATATATATAAATATTTAATATATAAACATACCATTTTTGTGTCTGCATTTATATATCAATAATAAATATACACCTTAAACACGTATATTACAAAAAATAAAACAAAAAATGGATGTGATTATATGTAAAACTTTGCAGGATGTTTTCAATCATTTAGAGCATGATGGGTCATTTTTAAAAATTCACAGTAGGCTCACTTTAAGATGCGGTTAGGTCATTCTTAACCGTTACTAGGGTATTGGCAGGTAGGTTTTTGTCATGATATCATAGCTCTTTTTCCACCTGTAATGCATCAGTTTAATCGACGAGCCTTGCTGAACCGTATTTTGAACATTGCACGCAAAAACTCATTATTTCAAGCACGCCGCTCTGAGCGAGCCGTCGGCGGCTCCTGCCAAATTGGCGCTGTCTTTTTGTTCTACTCCGGTGACCAAATAGTTGTGTCTGCAGCTTCGGTAAACACGGCCGCACGCTGCAGAAAGTGGGCAGGGAACGCGAGTAACGAGAGGGCAACAAGAGCAGCTGCCTGTCAGGCGGCCCGTGTCCACGAGCTCCGGCCAAACAATGATGCTCATCTTCTGCGGTCCGACAGCGCCGAAGCTGTCATCTTACAATAGCCTCGGTAAAGCGAAACTTGCCTTTCTCATTTCCTTCCCTTCTCGTCGTCTCTTCTCACCTCTTCTGTGTAGCTTGTAGCAGTCGTGACCCTCGTGCACCCTTCAAATTGGATTTAAACCACGGCGCTGCAGAGCCGGAGAGAAGGAGTACGGCGGGAAATCTCTCTCTCTCCTTTCCAGTCAAAACTGCATCACTTTTCACTGGTGGAGACATAATGTGGTTTCCTGTACTAATGCGGCCAGGCTGTTATTAATTACTCGGGGCTAGTGCTGATGGCTGACAGGAATGTTTCGAGCGACAGCGTTTTGCTCTGCTGTGCGTTATTAAGCCTGATTCGTGTTACGGCAACACCAGAACGCTACACTCTGCTGATCAGAGCCAATATTAAATACACCTTTTCTAACTTTTAATCAGTTTGGAAAGATTTCGCCCGCTTAAATCCAGCTAAACCTCCGGGGCAGCGTTAGTTTGGTGCAGCGTTGAGGTATTTAGAATTGATTTATAAAGTAATATTTTATATAATAATAATAAGCGTCGCCATGGAAACCAGATGAAATAAAACCAATTTTATTTCATTCCATTTAAGTAATAAATGTTGCTTTGGCAACTAGCTGAAATAAAATAAATGCATTCATTTTTTTTTATTATTTTTTTTTAGTTAATCTATGAATAAATTAATAGATACTTTAACACTTAACGACGATACACGTTGCCATGGCAACCAGCCGCAATTATACTATATTTCATATTTATAATTATTTGAAGTGATGAATATACGAGTAGCTAACTATAACCTTTGAAAATGAACAAGGGCTATCATTTTGCGATTCCCAGGGGATGTTTCTTTTGTATTTTAAAAAAATAGTGTTTTCGGATGCGTTTTGTGTCGTTTTCAGGCACCGATTTCATTGTGCAAACGTTCTTTTGATAGCGTGCCGTATCAAATACGCCGCGCCGGTATCGAGTTTAGCGATTTTCAAAGATAAAATGGAAAGAACAGCCTCCTAAAGCAAGGGAGAGAAGCATTAGTGTATGAAAACGGCCCGTCTGCCCGGTGCGGAGTCAGGATAGCTGTTGTTCCAGCAGGACTGTGTCTGCCCAGCATATGGCTCTCTCTCCCATTGTTTCAGGAATAGAAAACAAATGCAATTGCATGCCAGAATTCTTCTTACCAATCTGTCAGCGCTGCGCCGCGGCTGCCAAGTGGACGCTGGCAAAGAGAAACGGAGTGCATGGCAATAACGGTTATAATCACGAAAAAGACTGCGAGGGAAGTGATAGGAAATCGTGTGTGAAAACTGTACTGGTTTTTTTAAAACTATTTCGGTCACGAAAAGTTGCATTGGGGGCTGTTTGTTTATTAATATAGATTGTCCGTATAAGTGATATTATTGTCATATTGACAAAGAAAATACTTTTTAGGTTCTGTCCCAGGTGTAGAGATCGATTTACTCGATGCCTATTGGCCTTGAGCGGTGGGGGCGTGGCAGTGAAGAGCCCCGCCCCCTCACATTCATCACTGCCATCTGACATTACAAGCTTGTACAACTTTTTGTACAACAAGCGATTGTTACTCTCCCCCGCAGAGCTGCATTCAATAAGCTAATTAATCATTTTGATGCGATAGCCGTGATATTGATTTTACCCCGCTGCGATTTGTTTTTACGCGGCACACGTCTAGAGAGCTAGCATCAGGGACCCTTTGAATGGCTGATATTAGGGCACAATAATATTTAAGACGTTTCGGGGGCTTGATTTCCTGGTGGACTGCGACGGCAAAATCGGTCGGTTTTCTCTTTTCAAGGCTTGTCACATCCATTTGATTTGAAAACAACTTGGGATCAGGTTTTAAAAGGGTTTTGCAGCTTAACGCAAATTAACTGCAGTCGATTACGATGATGGAAATGAATGGCAATGAATGAGAGCTCACATAATTCAAACTTTTAACATAAAGTATTCGCTTTTTTGTTTCCAATGTTTTCTGGCGCGGGCTAACTTGCGGTGTGTAGGCCCTATAATCTACTTTTACTTTTCTCAAATGTAGTTTTGTTTTGGTGTGGTTGAATCGAAATGTTAAAATTCTAAAATTAAATAATGGAAAAGCATGTATAATTAATTGTAACCTTTCACAAAATCTTTTATACGTTTTGACAAACTTATAGGATACTATATGGTATTTTTTACTGAATTCCGTGTCTTTTTTCTAAATTCAATTTTTCTGGATATTTTAATTCAATTCAAGTTTTATTTGTATTCGCTTTTCAATCGGTGCAAAGAAGCTTTGCGGAAAATTAAAGTTTTAAACTATGTTTAGTAGCTTATCAGTATCTTATAATATTTTAATATTTTAAAAATTAAACAGAATTTCTTGAAAAAATATATATATATATATATATATATATATATATATATATATATATATATATATATATATATATATATATATATATATATATATATATATATATATATATATTTTTTTTTTTTTTTTTCAAGAAATTCTGTTTAATTTTTCCAAAATTCTGTGTTTTGCTTTTTAACATATTTGTGCATTTGATTTTACTAGTTAAGCAAAATGTTAATAATCAGAAAGCACATCCAATAAACTGCATTCATAAAACTGTAACAGTTTAATAATTTATAGTAAGTTTTATTCCTCTCAGAAATTCCGTTTGCCTCTATTAGTTTTTCTGGATTTATGATTTACTAGAAATGCATTATGAAAAAAGAAATCAAATGAATGGTTTACCGTTAAAATAAAAACGCGATATTAAAAAGGTTAAGCGGTCTTTTGGTTTAATATTCACCGACACTCGTAGCGACTTCATATCAAGTTTGCATCACAGTTCTGTGTTATACTATAAATTCCATTTTTATTACTGGATTCTGTGATTCCATCTGCATTGGGGCCTTCAGATGCATTTCAGTGCCCTGGTGAAATACTTTTGAAATTGTAGGTCAGGAGGAGGCCCCCCTCTTTGTATTTGCAGTCAGTTTGCTGCGTATCCATCACGCCGTCTTCATTATCTCCTGCAAAATCGAGTGCAAGGATTGCTGGGTAATGTGTGAGGTCAGTGCTTTGTCCTCTGCGTTGATGATTACCCCTGAAAGCTTCTTTATTGGCTTTTTAGAGGCCAGCTGTATCCACTCCTTCTTACTGACACAGATTAGAAGTGTTGAGCTGGCAGGAGTGAGGGAAGAGATTTATTGTTTGCATTGCTACAGCGCCTCGACTCTATCCTGTTCTCCCCACGGACAGATAATCAATAAACTGTGTCCACACGATGATGGGGCGTGCATGTATCCTTCTCGGCCGCTGTTGAGTGGGAATAAGACATTCACGGCCACACACGCGTATATTCAATGGCGCTTTTTGGAGGTTTTGTTGAAGGGTGTCGTTGGTGCCCTGAAAAATTATAATTTTTTTGTATCGTTTTCATCTCAAAATTGTAGTTTTCCAAAAAAAGCACTGAGAAAATTACGTTTTTGCTTGAAACAAGGGACCGTTATTATGGGGTATGCATGATAATCTTAGTTTTTTGTTTGAAATGAGGTTATTTAGCTTGATCTAAGTAAAAATTCACTTCATTCTGACTCATTTAGAAAACCCTGGATCGCAAAACCAGTCATAAAATGGGATAAATAATCTTTGTAGCGATGTATCGTTTGTTACTATATAGTTTATTGCACAAAAAAAAATATCAAAATACTGAGAAAATCAGCTTTGAAATTGTCCACATGAAGTTCTTAGCAGTGCACGTCACTAATCAAAAATTAATTTATAAAATTTATAATTTATATAATTTATAAAATTTATAATTTATTACAATTTATATAATTTATAAATTATATATATATTTGAGGTGGGAAATTAAAAAAACGTCTTCACTTAATATCCTAATGAATTTTGGCATAAAACAAAAATCGCTAATTTTGCCCCATGCAGTGTATTTTTGGCTGTTGCCACAAATATACCCCAGCGATTTATGCATAGAATTGAAATAGTCCTGTCAAGCTTGAAATAACAGTCCAAAAAAAATTTAATATTGCAGTTCAGTTAACTTTTAGACTAAATCTAAAGAAAAAAAAGGGAGTTTGCTTATATGAGTATCATATTTGGCCTATATACTGTATATTATATATTACATATTTCTTTCATATGCCCAAACTGATAGCTTGTTATGTATTATTTACTCACATTACTCAACAGGATTATCGAGGCGTGTAGTATATTGTGTGCAACATGCTCTCAGGTTTTAATTATGTTTATAATGCAGAATCTATATTCTAGATATAGAAAAAGCAGATGTAGTTATTTGATACAGCGTGGAGTTAAAAATGCAAACTGAAGTACGCAATGCAACGAAATAGTTTGACCACACTGCATATTGATTGACATATATATATTTTTTAAACTATTTTCCAGGCAGTGTAGTATTTATTATGCAGTGCATTATCTCTTTAAGGATGATCTTAAAGGTACAGATCATTAAAAATGCAACACCCTCGTGTCCGGTCCGGTAAAACTAACTTTCTCGTGCAGAACACAAACGAGGAATTATCGAACAATATCCTGTCCGTGTGATTTGTGCGTAATTAATTTCCTTCGAAATCATCAGGCTACGGTTTCTAATGTACGCCTGCAAGTAGGGCATTTGATCCAAGCGTTAGGCTTTCTTTTGAGACAGGGGAACAGATTAATGAGTCTCTGGAAGGGTCCTGTAGTCTCTCAGGAGCGATCGTGTTAGTTTTGTAAGGCTTTTAGTAATCGCCGGAGTAAACGTAGACGTGCTGTACGTAGGATTTCTGCATTATTTATCGATTTAATGGCTGCTTTTATCATAAGTGCCTCGTGTTCTCCTGAGAATAGCTGGTTTGTTTTGACTAATGCATCGCACAGTGATACCTTTACCTCAGGGCTCCGGGATTTATACTACATCACCACAGATGTAAAGGAAAGTTTTATTAAAAGGAATGACCAAAAACTTAAACTTTAAGATGTCGCTCCAAACCTGTATGAGTTTCTTTCTTCTGCTGGTTGCCTTTGGCTGCCATAGTATTTTTCCCATGTTATTGACATCAATGACTACCAACAACCGCTCGGTTACTAAAATTCATACAAATATCTTCATTTGTGCTCGACAGAAGAAATAAATTCATAATGGTCTGGAAAAACCTAAGGGTGAGTGAATCAGGACACCAGTATTTCATCAAATGATGGCAAAGAGATCATCCATCCATCCATCCACACACACACACACACACACACACACACACACACACACACACACACACACACACACACACACACACACACACACACACACACAGACACACACACACACACACACACACACACACACACACACACACACACACACACACACACACACACACACACACACACACACACACACACACACACACACACACACACACACACACACACACACACACACACACACACACACACACACACACACACACACACACACACACACACACACACACACACACACACACACACACACACACACACACACACACACACACACACACACACACACACACACACACACACACACACACACACACACACACACACACAGACAGACACACACACACACACACACACACACACACACACACACACACACACACACACACACACACACACACACACACACACACACACACACACACACACACACACACACACACACACACACACACACACACACACACACACACACACACACACACACACACACACACACACACACACACACACACACACACACACACACACACACACACACACAGACACACACACACACACACACACACACACACACACACACACACACAGACAGACACACACACACACACACACACACACACACACACACACACACACACACACAGACAGACAGACACACACACACGCACACAAACAGACACACACACACACACACACACAGACACACACACACACACACACACACACACACAGACAGACAGACACACACACACGCACACAAACAGACACAGACACACACACACACACAGACACACACACACACACACACAGACAGACAGACACACACACACACACACACACACACACACACACACACACACACACTTGGCCTGGGCCACAAGAAGTCTCTTGTGCTTTGCAAGACTGGGTTTATTTGATCAAATAGTAATATTGCAACATTATTACAGTTTAAGGTAACTTTTCTATTTGAATATATATTACACTGTAATTTGTTTTCGTGATGCACGCTGATTTTGTTTTAGCGTCATTACTCCAGTCTTCAGTGTCATTCGAATATTCATATTTGCTGCCCAAAAAAATTCCTTTTTTATTAAAGAATTATTTTTTGACAAATTTCTTATTATTACCACGATTAAAAACACTTGTGTTGTTTAATAACTGTTGTGGAAACCATGATGCTCATTACTTTTTTTGATGAACAGGAAGTCCAAAAGAACTCATTCAAGAACAGCATTCATGTGAAACATATATATTTTTGTATTATAATTTTTTCTTTTTTTTTGTCTGACAACCTGAGACCAACCGTCATCCGTCCTCATATATGGGCTCTGCACTTCCAGACTCGTCTGTGGAGAGATCCATCTTCAGAAGCTCTGGTAACAGTGGGATTTGTCAGCGCTCTCCGGGAATGGGATTATTATATGGTCTCTCCGAATGACCTGTCTTTAAGAGTAATTTTCCCTTCCTTGTTCGACCAGCACGCTCTCCGCAGTCAGTCCCTTTAACAAGCGCTACGATGACATCTCTGTCACAGCTGCTGCCTGGGCTCATCGCGTTAAAGTCCATGTAATGGCACACACCATTAACATTCTCACCAATGGGAGGTGGGAATAGATGTGATCCGAAAACAAAATGATACGCCTCATATATCCCCGTAAAGCTGAAAAGGACAGAGAGCAAGTACAATTCGGACATCATTTTGGTCCACATGTCATTTGAAACCAGCACGAACGCTGCAAAATATCTCAGCTTGTCTTTTAAAGAGGACTTTTTATTTTATTTATGTTGTGAAACACACAGGATGATTGCATCATATTCTTGTGCAACCAAAATGTAACTGACTTTAAAATATAATTTATTAAATCTTACAAATATTTGATAATAAGTGCATTGTATCGGGCACAACTTGTAGACTCTCTTCTGAGTGATTTTAGATCTTACCTGCTGCTTCTATCATATTTCCACTGCTTTTATCCTCTGTTGTTGTTTTCGGATGAAGCAGATTTAAATTACTTTTCTCCTGACCGTCAAATCTAACCCCAGTGAGAGCCATCCGCAAACGTTATTATGGTCTCCGGTTACTCCGGTTATCTATATTAAAATGTTTGATTACCTTTGGGGAGACATGCTTTCTCTGAACATGTTTGCGAAAGGATTTGACATCTGCGGGATTTGATTGTCATTGGTATTGAATTAGATCTTGCCTTGCCTGTAACATCTCATTTCACCTTTTATTATGAGAAGTCATTTTTTTTCATTCATTTTATCCTTTAAAGCCAGTTAACAGTCATACTTAAAAGCTTAATTATAGTTGTTAATTCAGTTATGAGGTTCTATACAGGTTTTAGAAACTGAATAGGAAAGAAACATACAAAATACATTTTATTAGATTTTTTATTACTTTATTTTTGCTAATTTAATTTCAATTTCAATTTAATTTAATTTAATTTAATTTAATTTAATTTAATTTTATTTAATTTAATTTTATTTTATTTTATTTTATTTTATTTTATTTGTATTGTATTGTATTGTATTGTATTTAACTGTATTTAATTTTAATTGTAATTTAATTGTATTTAATTTTAATTTAATTTAATTGTATTTAACTGTATTTAATTTTAATTTATTTAATTTTAATTGTAATTTAATTGTTTTTAATTGTATTTAATTGTATTTAATTTTAATTTAATTTAATTCCATTTAATTGTTTTTATTTTAATTTAATTGTATTTAACTGTAATTTAATTTAAACTTTTTAATTTTACTTTATTTAATTTTACTTTATTTAATTTTAATTTTAATTTAATTTAATTATATTTTTAATTTAATAATTTAATAATTTTATTTAATTTTAAATAATGACTAGTTAATGGATATTGTTATTATTGTTATCATTACACTGATTTTGTACCAATCTCATTAAATTGTTCACTTCTTACATGCAAACATACGTTTGGCTTTATATTCTGCTACTTTACGATCACCTCATTCCATAATCTTTCTTTTTGGGTCTGCTGATGTGTTCTCGACTATACCAGTCGTCGCCAACATTCATTTCTTAATTAAATTTAAGAGTGTGGAAATTGCGAGAACAAAGCATTTGATTTGTGTTCGATTAGACTGATTCTCGGTCTGCTGTTTATGTCTGTGCTTTTTTTTCCTCCAAGCATTACACCCTGAGAGTTTGACATGTTGAAAAGGCTTAATGAATCGATTAACAACAATCCATCATTCATTAAAAGTTTATAGATATGGGAAAAACAGGTTTGTTCACTGCAGAGAGACTCGTATTAAGTGAGAGATGGCTGTATCTGCAAAAGAAAGTTCCTTCATTCAAAATAACACACATTAAATTTGTAACATTATGGAGAAAGTTTTGTTTTAAAGTTTTATTCATCTTGCGTTTTTACCTGCAGTACTTCTGCTGTTACGATCTTACAGAAAACTCATGCTTATTTCAAGAGTAGCTTTGCTGTGTCAAGAGATTACCACAGTATTTTAATAAAACCTCTCAGCGCAGAAAGAAACCTGACTTTCGTAATTTATTTAAGTCTATAGACCTGTTTTTGGTTTCTATAGTTTCTTGGAAGATGGCTACAAACAACTTTTTTTCTTACCTTTTCTCACCAAGGCTGCAATTATTTGATTAAAAATACAGTAAAAATACTAATATATTTTAAGCAACCCTTTTTTATATTAAAATAATAGTAATTTATTCCTGTGATGTTCATTTAGAATTTTCGGCATCAATGAATCTTCAGAAATATCCTTCTATGGAGATGCAGATTTTATTGTTAACAACAGTACAAGAATAAAGTAGAAATTGTTTGAGAATAAAGCTGAAATACTACAAGGTTAAAGTGAAAATATTACGAGAATAAAGTTGAAATATTATGAGAATAAAGTAGAAATTGTTTGAGAATAAAGCTGAAATACTACAAGGTTAAAGTCAAAATATTACGAGAATAAAGTTGAAATACTACGAGATTAAAGTCAAAATATTACAAGAATAAAGTTGAAATACTACGAGATTAAAGTTGAAATATTACGAGAATAAAGTTGAAATACTACGAAATTAAAGTCAAAATATTACGAGAATAAAGTTGAATTTTTTTAAGAATAAAGTCGAACTGTTTCGAGAGTAAAGATTAAAGTTATAATATTATGATATATCCATTGGCTCTGTTGCAGAATCACATCACTCTGTGCTTCTCAAATTATTATCTTTAGATGAATTATATATAGTGTAGTAGTCACATATCTGTGTGTCTGCATGAAAAACGCATTTTAATTTAATTCTGGATATATTGTCGTGTATAGTAGGTTATGTAATGAGCGTTCTTACAAAGATACGTTTTAACCAATAAATGTGACACAATGAAATTTTTTTTTGATAGAACTGCATCTGAATTCTGTCCTATCGAGTCAATCCAGGCTATTTTCATGCGCTGTAGGATACTATTAAAATATTTTAACTTTAATTTCTACTATTTAAATTCTCGAAACATTTAGACTTTATTCTTGTAATATTTCGACTTTATTCTCACAATTCCGACTTTATTGTCGAAATATTACGGCTTTAATCTCGTGATTTTAGTATTTTGTTATTTTTCAGCATGGCACTAAAACACCGCCATACACCGATTAATAAAAAGTTGAAAATAGTTATGCAACTATATATATATATATATTTTATACATTAAGTGTATACATTTAAATTGCGCATGTATATATTTCAGAAAAATGCATTTATGTATTAAATATATTTATTTATCATATAAATTTAATCAATATAAATTAAGATACATGCAAATATTTTTAAATATAATGTAATAATAAATTATTAACTATTAAAGTATAATGAATATACACAGAACACACATATATTATTAAAAAAAAAGGTTTTTGTATGCGATTAATCATTCAACAGCACTATCTTTTCTGTCACTTTTGATAAGTTGAACGCATTCCTTGATGAATAACAGAATTTGTTTGTTTGAAAAGTTACGTGTTCGTTTTGGAGTCGTTTTTGATTTATTCTGCGGCGCCATCTAATCTAATCTAATCTAACCCTAAAATCTGAGGATTTATAGGAATGACCAGCAAAAGAAGGTTGATCCAGGATTATGTTTTGCTCGATTAAACCGCATTAAACAGCTCGGATGATTT
This sequence comes from Puntigrus tetrazona, assembly GCF_018831695.1. Lineage (NCBI taxonomy): Eukaryota > Metazoa > Chordata > Actinopteri > Cypriniformes > Cyprinidae > Puntigrus > Puntigrus tetrazona. Next base: position 23,281,526 of record NC_056718.1, read on the forward strand.
TAATAGCCGGCTTCACCCTGCTTTACTTCGAACCACTTCAACCGATTGATCGCTTTCCCAAACAGTTTGTACATATAAGTTTGTATTGATCGTGTAAAACGGATCGTGCCGCAGGAGACCGTCTTAATAAGTGAATTCTCTGTGTGCCTTCGTGTTTTCCCACAGGAGAAGAGAATCTGCTGGCGATACTGAAAAGAAGATGGTGGAAGTACATGATTCTGGGATTGATTGACATAGAGGCTAATTACCTGGTCATCAAAGCCTACCAGTACACCACACTGACCAGCGTTCAGGTACATGAATGTGTTTACGAGCTTGTGAAAAAAAGCCAAAGCGTGACCATAGAGGCTTTTATTGGGTCTGTCCGAGTGGCAGTTAGCTTCACATCGCGCTTGTCATTTAATCTTCATTACAGCGCTGTTTGTGCTGAAAGAGCCTTATGCGCGTCACGGCTAATGGTGTTTGATTAGCGGCCGGAGGAGGTCTCAATGATTATTAGAGATTCCAGCAGAGAAAAGCATCGATTTCTTTTCCCACTTCTCACTCTTCTTTTGCCATCACGGACGGTCATTACGAGCGCCCTTGTGGATGCGCAGACTGTCGTTAACTGTTTGTTAGGGAACGCGCCGGCATCCGGTCATGTATTAGCCTAGCCTACCCTACCGTCGGGCATTAAAAGGGACACTCAGGCTTTTATCAGATCTGCAAGCGCGACTGAGAGGATCAGCTCTGATCAATGATGATTTCATAATGCGCACGAAAGAGTACACGTCTTAAAACATAACCGTGCGGTGTTGTTATTGATTTTTTTGTTGTTGTGATAAGGTAGCATTATGACGGCACAGGACGAATACAGATGCTGTTCGATTTTATAAGCCCCCCAAAAAGACAAGCAAACACTACAAAGGCATCACGCACCCTTAGATTTTTGTGGGTGTTGATTGCAACTTGTAAAAAATGCAAAAAACGGTACCTTTGCTAATTAACTTTAGTGTTTATTGGACGTAAAAAGAAGTTTGTGTCAGAACCCGTTCGGTCAGTCCGATTATTTACATTGGAAATGTCATTATCACTCTATTAAATGATGTTCATGCAAAATTATAAGTTGCTTCTTTAGTGTTTCGAACACTTTCAAAGCGAAATGTCCTGTGTATCCGGAACAGATGAATGTAAATCAGTCGCGTTTCGTTTATGCTGTCCGAAGCAGCGCTGAAATGTTAATGCTTTCAACAACGTGGCTCCCTTAAACCTTAGCGTAGCGTTGACGTAAGCGAACACGAGGTAAAAACTCATTTGCTAAAGCAATCGCATTTTGGATTGTTTCTAAAAGCAATCGTTTACCCGACTCTGAGCACATGAAGCGCTGGTTATGCAAACATCAACATAGCGTAGCATTTTGAAAGAAACTGGGTCAAAGAGTTTAAGATGTCCGCATCGAAAGAAATTCACAATAGTCCAAAGAACGATAACAATTTAAAGCATTATTGCAGTTATTAGTTTTACGTTTTTTTCGTTTTTCGTCTTTGACCCGACTGCATTTGTTTATACTGAGTGCTTGTTATAATTTGCGTGTAAAGTAGTTTTCGTTTAATGCCAACATCGTTAATCTTAGCTGTAATTATATTGAATTATATGCATATTTGGAGTTGATGGGTTGATGTGTTTTGATCCACAAACCTGCATTTTATTCACAAAAACACCCACAATCCAGTTTAAGTCATTTGCATACTTTGTCTTCCCTCCCCCCGTATTTATAAAATGTGATTCATCGTTACATATTGTCCTTCTACAATATATAAAGGCAAATTCTGAGTTGCTAAGCTTATTTCATGTGGTCTTTATTCACAATCAAGTTTAATTAGATTGAAGAGTTGCAATTAAGTGCTTGTTTGCGACATTTCTTTAACGAATTGGAGGAAAACAAAAGCAGACGATGCTTGCAAATGAACGGCATAATCACTGCGAATTTCGAATATGATTTTTGTTATGGAAATTAAAGCTAATGCGCGATCACGTCTTACGCACGCGTTCTACCAAGTCGTTCACCTTTAATCCGGCGAGCCAGAAATGCCTCAGTATTACAGGTGCATGACGTCTCTGCACAAATGCACTGATTTGTTTTCTAGAGTCTTGTTTTTTGAACGCGCCCAGTGCGACCAATCACCCGCTAACGCCAGTTCAGCACTTCTCCGGTGCCTGCACAGCACAACCCCGTGCGCCCCCGACTTTAAAGCGTCATCTGTCTCTGTGTTCTCCAGAAGAGAAATAGACTCTCACCGTCGTCAGGTTCATAGCTCTCGGAGCCGCCGGAGACCGCAGCGTCTCTGATCAGACAGTGGAACCAGACGCTCCTCCAGGTCAAGCAAAAACAGAAACCCTGAAGCACACCACCAGACTTCATAATGATTTCCACCGCACTGCTGCGCAGCCAACTTTAATATAAATACTGTAGACAGGCGGCGCTTTGTTTTAGAAAGCCAGGTGGTGCTAGATGAGAAAAATATAGAAACCGGATGAAAAAAATACAGCCTTTTCAGGCTTTTTGGATAATTATTCCGCCTTTCTCACTATTCTAAGTTTGTCTGCCTCGTTTTCTCATAAGGAATAGCTGGCACTTCTGTTGACATTTCTCGGGAATTTTGAGTTTACATCTTGCAATTATTTTTTTTCTCCCACAGGATTAAAAAAAAGTTATTGCGACTTTATTCATTTATATATTTATAATATAAATTGTGCATTTATGTGTTTAGGTTTTGTGACATGGCAATTTGCAAGAAATTCATAATTACCTCTTTTAATCTATAATTAACTCTTTTTTATTTATTTATTTATTTATTTTAATCCTGCAGAAGAAACAAGCTTCTATATACAGAATTTATATAAGTGATCATTTATGTAATTTTTTTATAATATTATTATTATTATTATTATTATTTTTAGAAGGAATCACATATGAATTTTTTCATATAATATTTCTCAGTTTTTTTCAGTTAATAAATGTGACGTATTTCATTCATTTTGGCTGTTAGAGATTGCCGGTTGGAAGTAAACTTTTCCTCCTGTGCAAAGTCTCCTGGGTTCAGCGTTTTATTGAAATAAACCAAAATTGCATCTGTAGATCACTGAATGAAAATGAGCAGCATTTGTTTGGAATGGAGCAGCGTGTGCAGATGAGCAATAGATAAGTGAGGAACTCTAGCAGATTTATAACAGGATCCTCACTGATGGCAAACTCTACAGCATTAGTTATTCATCACAAGGAGACAGGTAACGTTAAGTGCTCAAAATAAAGTTTCAAAGTTTGCCAGAAAAGTAGAAGCTACTGCTGAGATAACCTTGCAAAAAAAAAAAAAAATGACCACAAACACTCCTTTAAATTAAATCGACCAATCATTGGAGGAGTTGGAAAAATAAATTGTTGAATGAATCTTTGTGAAGTCGTTGAACAAATAAGGTAAAAATAAATGCATATTATAAGAAAATGAAAGTTTTTTTTTAATGTGCATGCATGTCAACCTGTTGTTTGGGACTTCCGAAACCAAAATATAAACCTAATAAAGGCATTTTAAACCTAAAAATGTTCATAAAGTTATATTAAATATATTTAATTTATTCAGCAGCTGACACATAAGTGAGGGGAAAAACATTTTTAGTGTAGTCATTTCAAAAGCGTTACTAATTCAAAGTCACATAGAGCTTCTGAGAAGTCGTGATATATGGCTTTTATAAAACAAAAGTTATTCTGTGTGTGCATGAACGATTCACTTTCATTTTGTTTGTCAAGCAGAGTTCAAGTTAATGAACGATTCAGTTATTCACTCGTTTGGTTGCTTGCCGAATATAAAAGACGACATATGCTGGTTAGGTGTGTTTTGAAGCTGGGAGTCCGGTTTGAGCTGGTTTATGCTGGTCCTTTGATGGTCTTCTGCTGCTTGGACCAGCTATGGACCAGCACATGACCAGCAAAGGACCAACTTAAACCAGCTCAAACCGGCATCCCAGCTTCAAAACATACTGTGACCTTACACCTTTGACCCTGTGATTATAGGGTGAGAAAAACCATGTGATTTTGGGACCCATTTCGGGAAACTCCAATTTAATACCAGTTGTAGCCAGATGTTCTTCTGAGCTGTCATCTTCTTTTAATTCTGTTTTAAAGGTCCTATGCACCCTCTCAGTAACCTTTGTGGTTAGTTACAAAAGTTTTCACACCTCTTTTACCGTATAAACACAGCAAGTCGTGTACATTAACCTAAGCTCTACATCACTATCATTTACAGCATTTTAGGTGCTTTCACATTCAAGCATATACGGCATCAAGTCTAAAGCAAGCAAAATAACACCGAAGCAGATAATAGCAAATATCACACAATACTGAGACCCCACATCATTTTCAGAATTAGTCTGCATGGCTTGTGGTTATCAAAGTACATTTTCAATGGCCTAGTTGGAGTAATAGGATATTAGTAAATCGTAGAGTGAAAGCAGCCTACGTTAAACTGCGTGCAGCAGGGATCGTATGAAGAAAAAGAAGACAAATCCATAAACAAGCCAGAGGCTTTAAAAGAATGTATTTTAATTCGGGTCAGTCGGGTTGCTGCTCATCCCACACTGGAGCGCATCGTGTTTCGCTCTTCTCCGTGTGAAGAGACGCTTCCCACCTCCCAAAGTTTTGCGAGCGCCGTTTCCCCTGTGGTTCACAACTAGCGTATTTTAACATTTTTATATAGACAGTAATGAGGTTACACAACGGCTCATGAATATTAATAGGCATTCGTGCCGAACCATCCGATGGAGCCGCTCTTTAAAACATTTGCCCATTAAGGGTAGATGATTACTTGTTATAGATGGTCATGGTGTTGGCTGAGGTCCAGAATGCAAATATCTTGACTAATTCTGCTTATTTTTTTTGCTCTCCTTCCCCTCCTTTTCGTCTTATCGGCTGAGCCAAAAACTCTGGAGTTTTAAAAATGGCTCCGATTTTTGGTGCATAAATTTTATGACCTCATTATATCTCTCGCGTGTCCTTCAGCCATTGAGGCCTTATGAAAATGTATTTTCTCTAAACTTTTCAGCACCTCGCTAGAGGAATATGAACGGGTTTGAGCTGAAAATTGAACTCCGGAATGGGATCAGTTAACTCAAATGAGCCCAGTGAGCACAGCAACATCACGACAGAGAGCTGTTTAATGAGATTCCACACCTTCATCCAAAGAGCTGTCTGATGAAGGTTATCAGTCAGCATCGAAAAATAATAATGCATTGAATAAAAGGTTCCTTTGAAGTTTTCGAGTTGATATATGGTGAATCTATCATTCTATCTATCGTTCTGTCACCTGTTGGCCCGTCTAGCTGTCTTTCAATTTTATATAATTGGATTTGAAGTTATTTTGTACGAATATGGGATATTATGTATTGCTCTTGAATATGTGATTCTATCGTTATAATTGAAATTTAATATGGAAAATATGTTTTGACAGTTATTTTGTATAAATATGGGATATTATCTATATTTCTGGGATATGGAATTCTACTGTACATTCTATTGTCCTTTCTCTCATTCTGTTGTTCTATAATTGTAACATTTTTCCATTCTATTGTTCAGTCTTGTTCTTTCTATCGTTCTGTTGTTTCATCTATCTATCTATCTATCTATCTATCTATCTATCTATCCATCCATCCATCCATCCATCCATCCATCCATCCATCCATCCATCCATCCATCCATCCATCTATCTATCTATCTATCTATCTATCTATCTATCTATCTATCTATCTATCTATCTATCTATTCACTTATGCATCCATCCGTCATATCTATCTATCTATCTATCTATCTATCTATCTATCTATCTATCTGTCTGTCTGTCTGTCTGTCTGTCTGTCTGTCTGTCTGTCTATCTATCTATCTATCTATCTATCTATCTATCTATCTATCTATCTATCTATCTATCTGTCTGTCTGTCTGTCTGTCTGTCTATCTATCTATCTATCTATCTATCTATCTATCCTATATATATCTAATATGGGCTATTATTTGTCTTTCTAGCATAAGGGATTCTATCGATCATTCTATTGTTTCTTCTATCATTCTTTCGTTCTATAATTCTATCATTCTTTCATTCTATCTTATGTTTTTTTATCTCTCTCTCTCTCACTGTCTATGTCTCGTATCGTTCTATCATGTATTGTTCTGACATTTTATCTATCACCTGTCGTTGCATCTATCGATCTGCCTGGGTGGTTTTTTTTTTTGCCGTTTCATTTTATATAATTGAATTTGTATGATATGGTACACGTCAAAAACGCTTTTCGCCTGAATACAGATTTTCGATGCACTCCACAGCTTCTGGACTGCTTCGTGATCCCTGTGGTGCTGCTGCTGTCGTGGTTCTTCCTGTTAGTCAGGTATAAAGTGCTGCACTTCGTGGGTGTAGGAGTGTGTCTCCTGGGCATGGGCTGCATGGTGGGCGCTGACGTCCTGGTGGGCAGACAGCAAGGCCTCGGTAAGTCCTTGCTTTTCAGTACACCCTGAATATTAACCCACACAATAACCCTCTCTCGTTTCCCCTGGGTGGTGTTTTGTTTCGCATGCAGCCACGGTCCAGACATTACATCAGTGTAAAGCACTGCCCAATCCTCCCGAGAATCCTGGATCATGCGGATTGATTCAGTTTCAGAGTCTGTTATTAAATATGAATGAACAGTAGGGGCTTGTCCATACGATTTCACACACAGCTTTCCCCACGGGGCGGTCTAATGAAAATCACACTAATTTGCAGCGATTCTGCTGTTGTTAGAGTCGTCTCTCAATAATTTACCTACTGCTGAGTTAATGTTACATTTACATTTACGCATTTGGAAGATGCTTTTATTCTTACAGAGCACCCGAGTATACATTTTATTAGTATGCTTGTTTCCTGAGAAAACGAGATTTCTTACACATGCATTATGTTATTTTCATTGCCATGGTTTTTGAGTTCAGTGGGTTTTTAGCATGTGTGTTTGTATGACCTAATAAGACTCATGCTCGTTTCATACAGGGGACCATAAGCTTTTAGGGGATTTATTGGTTCTTGCGGGAGCGACCCTGTACGGCATCTCAAATGTTTGTGAGGAGTTCATCGTGAAGAACCTGAGCCGGGTCGAGTTCCTGGGAATGATGGGTCTCTTCGGCTCCTTCTTCAGTGGTATCCAACTGTAAGTCTTTTGCTATTAACTTTTAAAGATCAAATAATTGTAATTGTAGATTTGTGGCCTTTTATTCACTTTGAAAGCCGTCAAGTATACTTATAAAACTTTATATATAATATATATATTTTATATAAACCAGTTATAACACTTATATTTTTATGAAAGTTATGTTTAGGTATAATAAAATGCTCTTTAAGATGACAGGTATTTTAGGGATGAACAATGTATGCTAGCAGTGAAAAGATGATTTTTAATTAATACTTTTTCAGCAAGGATGCATTGAATTGATCAAAAGTGAAAGTCAAGACATATATAATGCAAACATTTTATGTTCATACAAAACATTTATATTTCGATGCATGTCGTTTTAAATCTTTATAGCTTTGCCATCACAAAAACAAATTACATTTTAACATATATATAATATATAATAATTTTAAATTGTAACAATATTACGTTTTTGCTGCATTTTTGATCAAATAAAAGCAGTCAAATAAACTCTTAAAAATCTTACTGACCCCAACTGGTAGTTTACATCACATATTTATCTATACAGTCATGCAATTTATCACTATTAGTTAAAATGATGTATATCAGTAATTTCATGTTCATTTTCCACTGCTTTCATCTCATACACACCTCAAGTTTATTTAATAACACTTTTAAATATAACCTCAAAATGAATATACAATATCCATCAGCGCTGTACATCATAATCAGCTTGTAGCTTTTGACTGAATGCTTTTGGTTTATATGTTTTAAATGCAATAGCATTTAGTTGCATTTTTCATTTTTAGGTCCAAAATAGTATGGGATTTTAAAATCGTCCATTTATGCATTATCACGCTATCATGCACACTCATTGACGTTAACCAGAATATCTCTCCAATTCAAAAGCCTGTGATGTAAGTCAATAGTCTATCGCCGTCGTACCCTCGATTAAGACCCTTTACACAAAGTTACTCCTGTAAACCGTTTAACCCACGATTATTTCACGCTCTAGCTAGCAGCAGGAGATCACCTTCGCGTGGTTTTCACGGAAACGTAATGCCCGCCGTCATCCTCAGATCCTCCTCTCGGTTTACACAGCCTCCGTGTTTTAATTATCATTTCCACCAGAGCCGCTCGGATCTCCGGCACCGCATATCCCAGCTACTTCCAAGCGTCAGCCAGCTGGAAGGTTCTCGTCTCCCGTCTCTTTTATCCATCCGCAAACGAGGCCCATTTGGAGCCTGCGCCTGCGTCCCGCCGCAAACACGCAGCAGCTCCAGCTGGAGTCGAGCTCTCATCTAACACCTTTATTCCCTCGGAGCTTCGGTGCGCTTTAACGTCTATATTTGTGCCGTATTTACATAAACGCCAACGACACTGTTTATCCATGCCAGCTGGGTGTAATTATGCTGAAAGGCATTCATATCTGACAGCGGGCTGGAACTGTGGACGACTTAAAGTCTGACTGCTTCATAAAGGGCTCTAGAGGAAGCGGCGTGACAGCCTCACTGGATCTAGAATGTTCTCCGCCTGCATCAGATAGTTTCATCTGCAGGCTTCAGGAACGGTCTCCCGCTGATGCACCTCTAGATGCCGTCGGCCGATGAGACTTGTAGCCTTGGCAACGGATCATCTGTGAAAGGCTCTACAGAGGTGTCACACGGGGGCCAGAGGATTGTTTCCCCGCTCGGCTTTAATTGCGCGTGGGGGGATGGGATGACCTGTCATTGTTAGTAAGTTGGAAAAGCTCACACGGATGTCACAGGAATCCCTCGGACCGCTCAGGTGGGCTTCAGGGGAGATTGAGTGCGCTTTGCTCAGGCCGGCTGGATTTGTCACACCGGCCGTCGTTGCCCGAAAATCGCCCACCTGTCAAAATGAAGCATGCTGTCGAGACTTCAGGGCTGTCGCTATTTATCTTTCACCGACGTTGTGGTTTTTCCCCAGCTCAGCTGTGGCTGATGGGAGTTGTGCTGTGTTTCTGTTTTTCAGGGCCATTATGGAGCACAAGGAGCTTCTGAAGGTGCAGTGGGACTGGCAGATCGGTAAGCTGCCGATTTGGACCGTTTTCACACTTGGTTTGATTGCTTGATCCCTACCTGAGTTGAATTCAGTCATCCTCTTCCTCCCATTGGTGTCTTTTCACAATGTAGCTGAAAAGCTGAAAGCTGCAAATGATTCCTTTCTTAGAAAGTATTTATGTCTACTTTTTAAAAAAATTAAAAGTTCACTAAATGCAAGATTTAAAGGTTGTTTTTGGAGAATGCATGTTGAATGTTTGTTGTTGCGTTGCTTTGGTAGATATAATTACCTTATTTAAAAAAAAAAAAAAAATTAAAAACATGGCTAATCTGCATGTGCAATAAGACAAAATACACCTATATTCAATATTCTGCTCTTATCTTAAAGCTTTGTAAATACGGTATGTTTTAAAACGATTTTGAAACAGTATTTTTTTAAATGCTATTAGCATTTTATGCTCACCAATGCGGCATTTATTTGATCCAAAAATAAAAACTGTAATGTTATAAAATATTATTACAAGTCAGAAGGCATGAACAATTTTGTTTAATATATACATTTTTAAATTAAATAAATTGTATTATATTAAGAATTCAAATAAAAGTAATTCTAAAAACATTATAAAATCATTATAAAACATTGTAAACACACACACACACACACACATACATACACATATATATATGTATGTGTGTGTGTGTGTATAAATAATGTAAATATTGATATATATTTGGCCACTTAAATACCACTTTAAAATCAATTTAATTGCATTATATAGAAAAGTATAAAGTTTATTTAAATGTTATGATAAAATAATTTTTTACAAACCATTTTATTGCTTTTTAGTCTCAAAAAACTACTTCTAAAGGGGTATGAATGTATTTATTTATTTGACTGTTTTCACCTAAAAGCACATCAATTTTTATAAGAAGCAACACTGCAAAAAAACAACATTTGAATGATTACCGAAAAATCTCATGACACCGAAGACTGGAGTAATGATGCTGAAAAATCAGCTTTGCCATCACGGGAATGAGTTATGCCAGAAGAGTTCATGCTGTTTAATCGATTCAGTCATTTTTGTCTGCCCATATTTCTAACAAGAATTCAATTCCCTTTGTCAACCAGCAAGCATTTTCCGTTTATCTAAGGAATGCTTTGTGACAGATATAACAAAATATGCATCATCAACAGCGGTTCATTTCCTCAAATTAGACCGGAAAGCTTTCATTGCAAATATAAATCACGAAGCGCGTAAACCCGCACTCCAGACCCCGGCTTTCAAGGGATCTTGCGTGCAGAAAACAGCTTTCGTATCACCGCGCTCAAACGTACAGGGGTCTGGTGTCGAAACCTCCTTAGAAACAACACCAGACAGCTGTGAACGGATGGGGCTGATTAAATATTGCTGTGCACGTGCCGCTGAGCTCAGGGAGAGACGACACAACCAGAAGATGTGACTTTCAATTTGACTTCCTCACGAACGATAACAGGCATATTTAAACTGTTGACGAAAGACAATTAACAAAATTAATTGCTTATGCAGTCTGTGACATCTCTGCCCGGTGTATAAATACAAACGCCCGCTCAGCTCTTCTCAGAAAATCAATGCACAAATAAAGCAGTAAGCCACCTCGGGCGGCGTGCGTTACAGTATTTTTACTGTAATTTTACAGTAATACTGTTAAACGCGATTTGAAATATTTTTAAATACCGTTTTGGGTTTGTAATCCCGACTTGGCAAAACTCTGCGTCCTCAAATTTGGTGCGTTTTATGACCCGGGAAGTCACTTACGTTTAATCCAGATTGATGCGGCTTGATGAAGTGTTGAGAGGCTGTGCCAAAGGCAGCATTTGGGTTGGATCCCAGGAGGATGCTGGCTTGTCACAGGGACATTAGCAAGTCTAGAGTCGCTTGAGGGGGCAACGTCATTAACTGTCAGGGCTGTTGCAAGTAGCGCGCTTTATGCCAGGAGTGGAAACGTCTCCCGCCAAAACCGCGATGCCCTTGAAAAATAACGAGGGCATGTTGATGACAATGCATTAGTTATGTTGCCACCGTCCTTGAAAGAGCATGAGAAAATTCATATTTATGTGTGTTATATTTATTAATGCGCAGCGACTGTTTGGGCGCTTAAATGAATAGTTCACCCAAAAATTTGCTTAAAATGCGCTCGCACCTCGGGCTTTACGAGATGTAGATGAGTTCAGAGCGGATCTCTTCACCGGGAGATTTAGCGTTACGTCGCTTGCTCGCCAACGCAGTGAATGGGTGCCGTCAGAAAAAAAACCCAAGCGTAATCACTCCAGTCCATCAATTAAGATGCATGCTGAGTCGTCTATCCATAATATTTGCTTTCTCTGGTGAAACGGTTATCTTGTCTGAATCAGGAGAGAAATATGCACAGATCAAAACGGTTCTAAACAAATAAGTGGCTGGATGTGAGAGGACTGGGACTGATGGAAGTGTTTATATACTTGTATTTTGGGCAGAAGCGATGGTTTAAAGTTAAAAAAAAGTCTTACTGATGCATTTGTTCGTTCCAAAGATATGCTCTCTAAGAAATACTAAGTTAAATACAACTCAGCAATGGATAAAATACGGACAGCCCTCAGCTATTGGGTTGATTTTGACCCGCTGGTTGGGTTTTAACCCAATTAACCCAACCGTGGGGTCAAAACAACAAAATATAGGTTTGTCCGTATTTAATCCAGCATTTTTTAGAGTGCTTTTCACTTTGATTATCGTAATGTTTTTATTAGTTTGGTCTCCATTAGTAAACTAGTGATGCAACGCTAGGTTTCTCCAAATGTATTCTGATTAAGAAACAAACTCATCTAGTCTGCAATAGCTCTACATTTTGAGTAAATGAAGCAATCCTGAATGTCACTGCGTCAGAAAACAAATGTCAAAGGTGCTTTTTATTAAATGGAAACGAAAGCTTTGTCAAGTAAAATGCTTCAGTAATATTTTGTAATAAAATGCAATGCAAGTGGGTTTTTTTTTTAGGTTTTTCAAATGTATGCATAATATTATTTTATATTATCCACTGCATCATTAATTAGATCTGCCACATCCACCCTGAAAACACTCTAAAAATGTCATCACCTCCAATGAATAATTTTTTTAAATTTTAGTTTTTTACTGGGTTTTTTTAGGCTTTTTGTCACATTAAATCCTGGCTCACAGATAGATCCGAGCTTCCCCTGAAAAGCAGGTGACAACTTATAATTCTCTGATGTGCTACATCGCCAAACAGTGTTAGCAAGGCATCTGAATAAGTTATGAAGCCTTCTGCTCCGCTCCGAAGCCTCATAGCCTCAGAACCAACTGTGTGAGAACAGCAGTGAGCTCTGAAATATATAGTGGGATAAAATCCTGACATTGATTCGTCCTTATTGGGTACAAGCTGATTGTTTGTTTTTACCTCAAGGGTTTCAGAGGTGATCCTGTATTTCTTTTTTTTTTCCGTTCATTGCAGCACTGTCACTAACAAAAATATTAAAACGTTCTGTGATACTGTGATTTATGGTATCCCATTAATATAATACTGTTGATATTCAACCTAAGCCCGATCTAAATGAATAATATGATGCCAATAACATAGAGGCTGACTAAATATACATTTTTTTAACATACAGTATTAATATTTGTAACGGCACCACTCATGAATAATAATACATTTTTATAAATATTTTAAAATGTTACAATTTAATAATAATAACAACAAGTTATTCATAGTAATAATAACAACTAATAATAATTATCATTATGTCCTAAGAATCAATATTGTTAATAATCTAGTGTTTTTTTTGTTTATGCTTTTCACTTGTATTTCTCACACCAATATAGAAGAAATATATTAAAACATAAAATATATATATATATATATATATATATATATATATATATATATATATATATATATATACACATATCTATATATATATATATATATATATATATATATATATATATATATATATATATATATATATATATATATATATATACACACACACACACACACACACACACACACACACATATCCATATATATATATATACATACAAATATTATGTGCTTCACCTACAAAAACAAAATTGGTGGCTTGGCGGGATGCCAGACAGGAAACAGATTTTGTTAGTATTGTCTGCTTTTTCATTTCAAAACAAATTATCATTATCTGTCTCCATTTCTGCTGCGTCTCCATCTGCTGGAATAAGAGTTGTGTCCTTGACAAACGCATTTTGAAATGAATGGCCTGAGAAAACACAAGTGAATAATTGAATTTTTTAATTTTTTTGTGCCATCCAATTCCATTATGATTGCGCTTGATGAATTATGACCGGAATATCACAGCTGCTGACTTTCTGACTTTCAAGGCATGAACAGCTGAACGCTGCTGACAGTGGAGTATTGTGCTTTGCTTCTCTTTATCTGCACAATATTTAGCTCCAGCGCATGTGGCACTGGAATATATTACTAGCTGTTTATAATGTTTTCTATAATGCCTGTATATAAAGACTTACTCGTAATAGCATGTAAAATTGTAGCTATAGTTATAATCTGCTTTTTCTTACAATGCGTTATATTTACAAGAGCACAGCTGTAAATAAAAGATAACGTACGATAGTTATCAAAACATTGAAAAAGCTTCAAAAGATTAGTGCAGTTGATATAAAATAGCTTTATTACGCGAGAAGAAAGAGGTTTCATAGTAAAAAAAAACTAAACAAAAAACTAACAAATGCATTAAACCACTTAGCAGTCGTAAAATAAAACATTTATTTGCAGAATGTCATGACTGACCAATCAGAATCCAGTATTCCAGAGAACTGTATAATGATGAGTTATTATTATTATATTTCTTGTTGTATACTGTGTATATATGCTCAAAATATACACAATACACTAGACATATGTTGTGTGTAAACAAAAATTAATTGCAATTAATCATTTGACATCAAATATATTATATTACTCAAGTATTCAGATTTCTTTCTTTTTTTTAAATTTTGTTATGTTGCAGCCTCATACTACAATCTTCGCTCATAATGACAAAGTGAAAACAATATCACGTTTACATAAGTATTCATGCAACAATACTAAATAAAATTAAAAATACAATTTAGCTCAGGCGCCTCCCATTTCTCTTGATCATTGCCGAGATACACATTGATTGTAGTCCACCACGTATCGTAGAGATTTCCCTAATGACGTACGTGACTCTTTATGTCCTCTCAGGGCTGCTGTACATTGGATTCAGCGCGTGTATGTTTGGCTTGTACAGCTTCATGCCGGTGGTAATCAAAAGAACCAGCGCCACAGCGGTGAACCTCTCCCTGCTGACAGCCGACCTGTACAGTCTCTTCTGTGGCCTGTTCCTGTTCCAGTACAAGGTTAGAACATTCTCTCTCTCTCTCTCTCTGTCTCTCTCTCTCTCTCTCTCTCTCTCTCTCTCTCTCTCTCTCTCTCTCTATCTCTCTCTGTCTCTGTCTCTCTCTCTCTCTGTCTCTCTATCTCTCTCTCTGTCTCTCTCTGTCTCTGTCTCTCTCTCTCTCTCTCTCTCTCTCTCTCTCTCTCTCTGTCTCTCTCTCTCTCTCTCTCTCTCTCTCTCTCTCTCTCTCTCTCTCTCTCTCTCTGTCTCTCTCTCTCTCTCTCTCTCTCTGTCTCTCTCTCTCTCTCTCTCTCTCTCTCTCTCTCTCTCTCTCTCTCTCTCTCTCTCTCTCTCTCTCTCTCTCTCTCTCTCTCTCTCTCTCTCTCTCTCTCTCTCTCTCTCTCTCTCTCTCTCTCTCTCTCTCTCTCTCTCTCTCTCTCTCTCTCTCTCTCTCTCTCTCTCTCTCTGTCTCTCTCTCTCTCTGTCTCTCTCTCTCTCTCTCTGTCTCTCTCTCTCTCTCTCTCTCTCTCTCTCTCTCTCTCTCTCTCTCTCTCTCTCTCTCTCTCTCTCTCTCTCTCTCTCTCTCTCTGTCTCTCTCTCTCTCTCTCTCTCTCTCTCTCTCTCTCTCTCTCTCTCTCTCTCTCTCTCTCTCTCTCTCTCTCTCTCTCTCTCTATCTCTCTCTCTCTCTCTCTCTCTCTCTCTCTCTCTCTCTCTCTCTCTCTCTCTCTCTCTCTCTCTCTCTCTCTCTCTCTCTCTCTCTCTCTCTCTCTCTCTCTCTCTCTCTCTCTCTCTCTCTCTCTCTCTCTCTCTCTCTCTCTCTCTCTCTCTCTCTCTCTCTCTCTCTCTCTCTCTCTCTCTCTCTCTCTCTCTCTCTCTCTCTCTCTCTCTCTCTCTCTCTCTCTCTCTCTCTCTCTCTCTCTCTCTCTCTCTCTCTCTCTCTCTCTCTCTCTCTCTCTCTCTCTCTCTCTCTCTCTCTCTCTCTCTCTCTCTCTCTCTCTCTCTCTCTCTCTCTCTCTCTCTCTCTCTCTCTCTCTCTCTCTCTCTCTCTCTCTCTCTCTCTCTCTCTCTCTCTCTCTCTCTCTCTCTCTCTCTCTCTCTCTGTCTCTCTCTCTCTCTCTCTCTCTGTCTCTCTCTCTCTCTCTCTCTCTGTCTCTGTCTCTCTCTCTCTCTCTCTCTCTCTCTCTCTCTCTCTCTCACCTCCACCGTCAGCTATATGTCATCACACCTGCTGTAATTTTTTTTTTCTCTCATGAATGTTGAGCAAATTTTCTCTGCTCTCCTTCTCAGAGAAGGCCTCTGTGATTTCGGTATGAAACATGCAGCTTTCACTTCCCCCAAAAACAGTTTTTTTAGAGATTAGAGAGTCCCAAATTCACATCATTTTTTTTTCTAGCCGTATTTATAATGTAAGTGGAGATTTCCTGCACTAAAAAAGCATTAGTTTTGCATGACCGTTTTCCACTTCTTGGGTTTGATATTAACACCCATCAGCTTGCCAAATGCAGGTGAAAAATAAAAAATTGATTGAAGGTGAAAAATTCACAGGTGGAAAACTAAATATACTTAAAATCTAAGCCATGATTTATGCTATTTTTGTTCTAGTTTTTATTTTGGAACAGCTTTTGAATTTCCAGGAACCTTATTTCAGTATGTGACACAATAAAATGTATTAAATGAAATACATTATATTATATGTAAGGAATATTGTACATCCAGCAGGTTGTTATCCCGCTTAATACGAGGCTTCTTGCCACAAAAAGTAAATAATTATACATAAAACTTGATTTGAGTTGAAATATTTGACAGCAAAGCTTCCTGGAGAAGCCGTTGCTAGGAGATATATACATACATACATACAGTATATATATATATATATATATATATATATATATATATATATAATATATATATATATATATATATACATATAAATAACCACAATGTAATGTAAACGAAATCTCTTATTTTGGATGAATCTAAGCCATGATTTCCAAATAATTTACGATATTTTTGTTTTAGCTTTTACCGCATAAGTGTTGCATTTCCGTCACTTTAAAAAAACCCACTTACCAAGCTGGCCATCGAGTGAGGATTGAGTTAATTGCACCCCATGTTCTCAGTGCTTGCGAGTCTGCCGTCGGGTTCAATAGTTTGCGCTGCCCCATCCTTCAGTACGAACCGCTTTAAAAAGCTGCATTGAACTGAGGCAGATCCACAATGCAATAATACAACGCCCTTAAAAGAATGAGCAAGGATTTCTCACTGAAATGCTAAGACGATTTATCGGGGGATTTCAGAGGCACTTTGCCTTCAGGGAAGGATCCAGCCACAATGTGAGACTTCATCTCTAAACACCACCGTTACAACTCAAGCCATCACTGAACAAAGCCATTAGTCATACTGTACAATGAGCATAGTGTTTTAAACTCCCTCTCCTCGTCTAGCACAGATGACTCTGTCTGGAGGACAAAAAGACATCCTGCTTCTTTTCAATTGATTATTATGTGGAGTATCACACTGATTAGTTTTAATGGTCGCCGCGCCGCCGAAGCGAAGTACAGAAAGCGTTTCGCTGGTGAATAAACCGGCCTGGATTTTGACTCAAGGTGAATAAGGAGCGTGCTTTTGAGCTTCGGGATTCATGAAATACAATTAGAGTGATGGATACGAAACAAGCGCCCGTGTCTGTCGCCATCGGCGGAGAGCTCAGGGTTACCGCGCGTTCTCTCTGCTTGTGGCTCGACCAAATCAGATTCGGTCCGAGCAGAGCGGCGTTTTTTTTTTGCGATAACAAAAGCCGTAATCACATATAGAGCCTCTCCGGCTTTGTTTTCAGGGTCCTCGCGTGAAGAGGCTCGGCGCAGCTGTCATCTTTCTCTCTCTGAGTCGCATAAATAATCATGGATCTCAGCAAATGCAGAAGTAAAAATAGTACGCGGTGTTGTTCGGTTCATTTCTGAAGTTTGCGTGTGCTGGATACGGGGTGATATTTAGGAAATGCATTATGCTTTCATTACAATGTAACGATATTGCGAAAATATAAAGTATAAATCGCTTTAATGGTGTGTGCGCTGAAAAAAAAATGGCTAATTGAATTTTTAGTACATTTTATTACAAGCTAAATGGTTGCTATCAATTTATTGAATACAGTTTGCTGAAAGTTAGTCAGCTAAATTTATTTAAATGTAGCTAAACTAAATTGATTTCAACCACTTACATAAAAAAAATAGTAGCATTCTTTAAATATTAGCGTAACTAGATACAGGAAAATTATGTACATATTATATTATATTACATTATATTATATTACATTATATTGTATTATAGTATATTAAGGTTTTACAGTATTCCGTTTCAGCATTTCAGAAAAATTGAGTAATAGCATTATTTAAGTTTAAGGAACAAGCTATTATTAAGTTAACTCTTAACCTCTCTTTTTATATATTTGGTAACAAATACACAACTTTTGATGAAACATACAAAAATTCTGAGTAGAAAGCAGGCTATTGAAGTTAGCAGAAAACTGTTTATTGATATAAACGTTGAAATCGTGCGTATTTTTTGCACTCCTAGTTTTTTAAATGCGCATAGATAGACTTTTACTGTGACTTTAATCATAGCTCAACCGGTTTGGAGAGCCATGGCTATTTTGTAATTAGCTTAAGCTGCCAATCATTACATTTCTTTATCAAGTTAATTGCATGATATGCCGATTAATTAAATATGCCATTAAAGCTTTATCAATACGAGCTGAAAATGAAGGGTTTTAAGCACATGAGCAAACCTCTGTTTTTTTATTAAGTGCACGCACACTTTTCAATTTAGCTGCTGTATTGCATCTTTTTTTTTTTTTTTTTTGCTACATAATAATTGCAAAACGAATGCATTACATTACCAGGTACAGTATTAAGTGCTCCCGCACTACATGATATGAAGAACATTTCAACATTTCAAAATATTTCATACTGTTCTCTCTGGTCATTGTGCTGTACACATAAAGGCTAGGGGTTACGTCAGCGTGAAAGAAAGTCGGCAGACTTGAAGTGCCTCCAAATGAATCCCTCTCTAGCCCTGAACTGAATGCCAGAGCTATTTGTAATGTGGTCATATGTAGCCAGAGCTCTCCGAGATTCTCTGCACGCTGTTGTTATTGCTGCACCTGCGTTCCCATCTCTTTTATTTTTTCGCGTCTGGCCTTTTGTCTTCTCAAACCTGGTTTCTGCTCGCGGCGCAAACTCAAGGTCCTTGCGATCGCGTGGTTTAGCCTAAACGTCCGAGACTACAGTGAAGATCTACTATCATTAAATCAATAAGAAAGATAGGGGAAATATTTCAGATCAGTATAATAAGGACATTTGCAAACGCTTTACATACGCTGCATGCTTAAACACTCTTTTGGGTTAAAACAAAATGACCTGAAATAAGATAAACATAAGAATCTTGCTAAAATTTCATGACGCAATGAAATGATTCTGATTTTTTTATGTAAAATATGTAAAATGTAAAATATAAAATAAAACACAACTCGATAAGAAACTATAGTCATATTTCACTGATTCTCAAAACATAAAAAATGGCATGTTTGAAATACAATAAACCAAAGTAAAATAATTTTAGGGTTTTTTTTTTATATAGTATAGTAGTGCATATAGTAAAAATTTTCATTTGGATTTTTACTACAATAAACTACAACTAAAACTGAAATAAAAATGAACAAAATGAATGACAAGAACACAAAAAATGAATAACATTTTAAAATGAAAAAACTGTTCAGTATTAATAAAAAAATATAATGGTATTTCCCAAAATCGTGCACGTTTTGCTCATGCTACTTGAGGGCCGCTGTTATATAAACATTAGCAAACAAAGCATTTAATCCAAAAACATGTAAAATAGAAGCATTTTTTTTTTTCCAGCGGTCTCAGACTTCTGGATCCCACTGTATATGAATCCATATCTGCGGCGGACAGATATTGGCATATACCCGCTCTTGGCTAAAACCGTTTTTGAACGTGCTTGCATGTTTTTCACACTGATTTGCCACTCGTCAGACAGAAGGAGATGAGAGTGTGTTTGAAATTTGAATCGAGCTGATTCCCACAATAGCCTTCGACGTACAGTTCAGCCGAGCCAATTGAGGAAGAAAAAAAGAGCTGTGATGATTGGGTTCTGATCTTGACGGGTTGCTCGATTTCCTGAGACCTTGGTAGGCCGCGGATGCGTGATAGAAGCATGTTCGCTCTGCAATTAGACTTTGATTTGCGCTTTGTGGCTTGTTTGGAGCATGCGCCGTGAGGAAAAGCAGATCGTTTGATGGCCGGATGTATCTCGATATTGGCAGCGGTCGGGTCCAGATTAAATTGTTAAGACGGCTAATGAGAATTTTACCGGAAGCATGTGGTGGTTACAGAACAAATCATTTAAAAACCGCAGAGGGAGACAGAGGCTCTTCACGGAGACTCTTCAATCAGCGGATATGCCAATATTCATGTCTTCGGCTGTGTGCTAGAAAAGGATTTTAACTGCCTGACTTGAATGATATTCTCCAATCAATATAGAAAGAGTTTATCATGGGTCATTCGTGAGGTGTATGTCCTTTTATTTATATCTTATTATATTGGTTCTAGGTGAGCGTAAAAGTGAGATTGAAATAAATTCACAACTTTGGATTGAGCAGATATTGCCATTTTAGCATCTTCACCGGACAATGTGCTCTACATTTCAAAACGTGTGTGTGTGTGTGTGTGTGTGTGTGTGTGTGTGTGTGTGTATGTATATACAAGCAATAATGAGCGAGCAATTACTATTAATACTATATTATATTCAATGGCCAGTTTTATAAAGACATCAGTATTGGTATTATTTTGCCACTAAAATATATCTTTATGTTGTCTGTTATATCATTATTTTGGAGATTTCATGTATAATATATGTATATATATATTTTAGAAAAAAATGTGTGATTATATACATACATATATCCATACTGTACACACACATAATGCACACAATAAGTGTAACACCCTTTTTACTTTCCTCAATTTTTTTTATATTGCATACATTTTTATCTTCACTTAATTTTTATTAATGTATTTTTTGTATTTTTTTTTTTATTAAAACATTATTTGTTTAAACATTTTTAAATCACAAGGAGCCAGTGTTCAAGAATTATTATTTTTGTTTCTACTGCATTCTTTATTTTACACATACTACACTAAAATACCTTCAAAATGATATATGACGAATTGAAATCGGACTGCAAACTTAATTCTGAGAAATATCGAGTTAAATATTTAATAGTTTCCAAGCGAAATCTCCTAGCCACATTGCATGCGTTCCTTCATGCGCTCGCTTTCATTCAGCGCTAGAAGAGAAAAGGTCTTCTCAGAAAACACAAAAATAAAGATGATTTTAGATGTTTAAATACTATCCTCCTTTGCCAGCACCGGTCAAATATTCGCTTTTTTTCCCAACTGCACTGTAAAATAATTCTGTAACATTTACGGTGAAATCTGACAGCTGCGGTTGCACGAATTCTACCATAAAACATACAGTAAGAGCGTTTTTGGTTTTACGGTTTATACCGTTTTACAGTTAAATACCGTAATTTCGTACTTAATTATGTAAAACTGTAATTAATTCACCGATTTTAATGTTAGTGTGCCAGCTTATTAAAGTACTGGAATCTGTTTTGTAACTTTGAATAAACTAATAACCACCAAAAGCAGATGGTGATGAGAAAGTCACGTGAACCAAAGCCCGTCGCAAGCAGCTTTTAAATAGTAACATATGTAGAAAGTGCTCGGTGTCCTTCGCACAAACACTAAACACCACTCGTTAAACTGAAAAATGCAATAAACATTCATTTAACAACATTAGATGCGACATACGACACTAATTAACGTAACAAGTGAGACAAACTAGGACGAAACATGGGCCAGTTTAGGGTTTTTTTCCGGTACATTTTACAGCAATTTACTGTAGCATTTATTTCTGTTAAAAGCACTGTCATTTTTTACAGTGTGTAAAACGTTTTGAAGGCAATGCATAATAGGAATGAGCTGAATGCTGTATAAAGATATGATAAGTGTATCATGTACAGTAGTTCTACGGTAAAAGTCAATGATAATCAAACTATTGACTGATTCCAAGGTAGGCTGCTCCAGATGAAGGCTGTTAGCATTGATTAGAAAATGTGGCTCGGCGCTTTTACTGTAAACTCTTTTTTGTTTGCTTTAATGGCTTTTACTTTTACTGTATCAGCTTTTACCTACAACACACCAAGGCCAGTTTGGGTATTTTAAATGCTACCGTAAACGCGCCTCCTCGACTGAGGACAGCTGCTAATAGCTGATTAATTTTATTCATTGAAATCAACGAATACGAAATTTGAATGCGGCTACAAAAGCTTGCACGCAGAGCAATTTCCGTCTGTTATACAGCGGGTCGTTATTAGTAATTAGTGGGTCGAGACGCGGTTTTCTTTGGAGCCGGTCCGCGCTACACACAGCTAACTTGTTCAGAGTTTCACGTTGTTTTGGAGTTTGTTTTCCATAGTCGAGAAGCTACCGATTTTCTGGATTTGAAAGACATTTTGAAAGACGCAAGTGCAAGTTGCATTCATAAACAAGGACGGATAAAACGGATTGATTTTACACAATTAGATCAATTCGATTATTTCACTAATTTGCAATTATTTCAGCAATTTCTTCAAACAATATGCTTTCTTTTTCCCTTTCTCTAATTAAAATCAAAAGGTTTGAAACCACCAGTGAAATTTATTTAGAAATATTCCACTGTACTGTCGCTGTTTTAATTCAAAATGTATTTATTTATTTAAAAGAGGTGCCTTTGTTTTTATTTATTTATTATTTTTAACTTTGTGTGCCACTCTAAAATATTTTTTTTTATAAAATACAAAAGGTCTAAAATATAACAAAGCTTCAGGTAGGAAATACACCGATGCTGTGCTGATTACGTTGATGAAAATATCGAATAATAATTCATGCATTTTGATTTTAAAGTTTTTGAGCGCTATGGAAAAGTTACGTTGTGCCATTGGAGACAGTGATAGGGAGTACCTATCCAATAATTGTGTTGCAACTAACCATTTTACTTTTTTCAGTATTGAGTACTGTAATATAACAAAGACAAGTTTTATTCTTTGCAAC
>NC_056718.1:23309286-23321786 GCF_018831695.1 Puntigrus tetrazona
TTTTCCGTACAGACGCTAACACGAGACACCGTAGAACAACAGAATGTGGATTTGGATGGATCTGATTTATTAATAATAAACAACGATCTGCGGTTTTAAATCAGCGTTCTGTTTAGAAAAGCGCGATTTAGACATCACTGTTGTGTTTAAGATTTCAAATATTTTTAAGAAACAATAAATCGTGATTTATCGTTTCTGAACAGCGTTCTTTAGAACTGCTTTTAAAGTTAAAGTGAAATTACAAGTGTGTTCTATTTAGAGTGAATTAATTATGATTTAAACTTAATTCAGTGTTCTAGTATTCTAATAATAGAATAAAAAAATCAAATAAATAATAAAATAATAAATAAATAATAAAAGAAAAACATGATTTAGACATCACTGTTGTATTGAAGAGTAGTAAATTCTAATTTTAAGTTTAAAATACATTTTTTAGAAACAGTAAATCGCGATTTACTGTTTTTGATCAGTGTTTTTTAAAACTACTTTTAAAGTTAAAGTAAAGTGACATGTTTTACATTTGTGTTCTATTTAGAGTGAATTAATTATTTGAACTTAATTCAGTGTTCTATTTAAAATGTACAGTTTTAAATCAGCGTTCTGTTTAGAATGAATAAATCATGATTTGCGGTTTTAAATTAGTGTTCTACTTAAAATGCACAGTCACTGTTCTGTTTAGAATGAATAAATGATTCAAATTTAAATCAGTGTTCTATTTGGAATTAATCACGAGTTGCATCTTTAAATCAGTGTAAATTATTATTTAAGGTTGCGTTCTATTTAGAACTGAAAAAATAGCGATTCACATGAACTCAGTGACCTTATTTAGAATCGATAAATCAATTATTTTAATCGTCGTTCCGTTCAAAATTCTAGTAAATTATGATTTCCAGTTTTATGTGTGCTCTATATGAAGCAAAAAAAAAAGCACAGTATAAACCAGCGTTCTGTTTTGAATCAATAAATTCTGTTCTAATTCAAATTAATTAATTAATTAATTAAAAATCATTGATTTTATTTTTTTATTTAGAATGCTAGATGATCATTTGAAGCTTTTGGAATGAATAAGTCATGATTAAAGGTTCTGAATCAATCTTTAGAGATGCTACATATGAAGTTCATCGTGTTGTTTGTCTGTCTTCAGTTTTCAGGCCTTTACCTGCTGTCCTTCTTCATCATCCTCCTGGGACTGGTCCTGTACTCCTCCTCCTCCACCTACGTGGCACAGGACCCTCGCGTTTATAAACAGTTTCGCAACGCGGGGAACGCCATCACGGACACGCCCACCGTGGGGCCCCTGGAGCCCTCGGTGACCTATACGAGCCTGGGTCAGGAAATAGAGGAGGAGCCTCGCGTGAGAGTCGCCTGAAGGGGGGGGGGCGTGGCCTCTCAGAACCAATCATCCACTGCCCGGCCCAGCAGTCTGTAGAAAAACGAATGATAACGATCACCGAATGATGTAATCAACCACGTAGCAAACGAGTACACTGTGATCACGAACTGTCAATAGGTAGCAGTGACTTCTGTATATCTGAGATATCAGATCCATCATGTATAGAGATGATTTCACCTCATTGCCTCTTTCCCACCCCGCCCGCGGCAAATTAAGTGTTTAGAAGGATTCGTGCTGACTGTTTTGTCCAAATGCTCAATTGTGAATGTTTTATTTTCTTATACGAGCACAAAGGGTTCACTGCATTTGAAAGTTCGACATGGTTTGTTCCACTGCAACTTTACATTTTCAACGACATCTGTACTGAGTTTTACGATGCTGATTTGAGCCAGTGCCTTGCCATGTAATATTATTGTGGGTTACGTTAGCCAATGAGAAACCGCGACTTAAAAACAGTGTCATCTTGTACTGGACATCAGGTCACGATTGTATATCGTATTACCTGCTCATAATTATAAATATTGCCATCCATCAGTCATAAATATGGAAAGGGTACAAAAAAAGCATTAAAAAAAAGTTATACCATATTCATTTTTTTTCCCAATATTTGTCATATTTTGTGTTGATTCTGCCAAGAAAAAGGGTACATGCGTTTGTATTGAATATAAAAGTCTGTGTAATAGCAATTGATTGTAAACTTGTAAACTATTTTACTGCACTTGTTTCTGTTTTATAAGCAGTTCAGTCTTGATTATCATCTTATTCGGATAAAATCCAGTACGATACATGTAAAGTATTCTCGGTTTTGTTTCCGTTCGCTGTTTCTTTCCATTCTTAAGTTGTCGTTTAAATATTGGAAATTCTTAATGTGTCTGACTTGCTTAAAATAAAGTATATTTGTCTTAAACTCCAAAAAAAAAACGTAAATGGCCGAGACTGAAAACAAATGTGTCCGACCTTGCAAAACCTCACATCAAAATCAAATGATGTAAACTATAATTTAAAGGTACAGCGTTCCTAAAAAAAATTAAATTCTGACATCATGTTTTTAAAAATGTAGAATTTTAAATTGTTCAATTTTAAAGCCTCCAGTCATTTGACTTCAAAAGTATTTTTTTTTGTTTCATTTACTATAGAATAAGCTACTCGTTGTTTATTCGCATGCTTTAAAATATCGTACGATGTGTTCAGCAGGTGCTATAAAAGCATGCAACATACAAAAACATTATATCGACTCATGGGGAGCTTCAGGTACAGGACAGCAACAACATCAAAAGCCAAATTTTGATTTTACACTGAGATTTTAAGATATTCCAGACAACGCGTAGGATAGATTAGCATTACAAACACACTGCAAATAAGAATAAGAAACGCGCACCACTGCTGCTGGGAAGTAAAGTGTTTATCTCATGAATATTTATTACGTAAACGCCTCGGCGAATTAAACGCTTGCCGCTCGAATGTTAATTAGTTGAAGCAGGTATGACCTCATTTCTGTTCGCGAGCTGCTCCGTACCTCCCCGCGACCTCTCTCAGGTGGTTTCTCCCTCACCTTTAACACCTGAGGCGCGGGCGCGAGCGGCGCGGTGACGCCGGCGCAGGTATGGCGGACCTCAGCGCGACCTGGGAGCGCGAGCTGCTGGAGCAGTTCTCCTGCCTGACCGCCTCCACGGACGCGGAGGAGCCCCGGCCGAGTACGGAGGGCGTCGCGTCGGGCTTGTTGCGTTTAAGCGACGAGGTTCTCCTGGTTATACTGAGGAACCTGGACCCGGTGTCGCTGCTGAGGCTCGGCGGCACGTGCACCTCGATGTTCCGAGTTTGCTCGTGCAACTCTCTCTGGACCGCGCACTTCCAGGTAGGGTTTGCGTGGGAAATGTTTCGATTTTTTTTGCACACTATATGCCTCGTATGTAGGTGGCGAAGGGTGAATATCGTGTGCTGGGTAGGTAAATTTTCTAATTCCATATTGTTTCAAAATTAGCGTTTTCCACGTATGAATTTGCCTTCAAAAACGCATTTGTTTTAGGGTTGCGAAAAAGTGTGTTTGCCTTTTGAATCGTTCACTCAGAAACGCCGATTAATCCAGCAGTAAAACCAAGCGAGTCATTGAATCATTCCACTCGAGCTCCGCGAGCTTTTGTTCGGTTTTATCGATCCCTTTATTTTACAAAACTCTCAGAGCTGCACAGTTTCCACACAGACGACTAGTTTTTGTTTTATGGTGTTCAGCAGCTGTTAAATGTCTTTTTAATAAGAATAAATATGTTTGGTATCCAAATGCATGACTTATTAACCACATTGGAATAAAAATCGAGTCATAGTTACAGGTAGGTTTTTGAACGCTATATACGGAGTAGGTTATAGGGAAAAATTAAAAAAACTATTAATATCTTGCACCGTTTAACAATGTCCTTCGGCAATTTTATTTTGGTTTTGTAAGCAAAAATGTCTCCTGGTAATTAAGTGCTCTGACAGATGATTTTATAGAGCGATTTGAGTCGTTTATTGCCACTCAGAGACCCTTTCAAGACCCAAAGCGCACTTTTACCTGATTTAGAAGTTAAAGAACTTACAATCACCTACAAATGAAATTTGCTTTTGCCATATTCAGTATCTAATGAAAAATGCAGTTTTGAAAGTCTTTTTAAATTTAGACCCATTTATTTATTTTTTTTGTAAACTGATAAAGTTGTTTTTTTTGTGCATATGTTTACAAAAACCCCCTTAATTTTCAATTAGGTTTTTATTATTTTTTACCTTTTTTTTAATTTTTTGAAATTCTCTTCTATATCTATCTATAAATAAATAAATAAATATTATATATAGAATAATTTATATATATATATATATAAGATAATATAATAATTTATTTTATTTATACATGTTATAAATATTATCTGTTATAAATAATATATATATATATTATATAAAATATATATGTACACACAGATGCATAAATATAATCATATCATAGTTTTAGTCCTAAATTCATGAGGTTGAGATTGATTTATTTTGACTTGCAGGTTAAAAGTGATTTAGTGTAATTCGTAGTCCTAACAGGTTATTACAGTGGTCGCTTGCATGCTTATTCTCTGAAATCTCTCCACAGGATTCGTTTGGGGTCAGTCTGTCATATACCCACGCCCGGTGTCCCGTAACGGCCAAAACCGCCTTCCGCCTGGTTTTTATGTGGAGATCCTCTTCAGAAACATCCACTGTAACCGTGCTTTTCAGGAGAAGCTCTTTGTGGAGATCCCGCTCGCGCCGCACAAGTACTGGATCCAGTGGCTCGTGCTGGAGGAAAGCGTCCCCTTGCCTTCCGTGAGGCTTCCCTGCAGCGACGTGGAGAAACTGTGGGGAATCGCCGCCGATTTGTTTCAGGACAAACTCCAAGGTGGTCGCACGCTCTCTCGGCTGTCTTTGCGCGTGCCGTTTTGGCCTAACGCGCGTTCGTTCTGTTTCCCCAGAGAAAACGGAGGATTGCGACGCCCTCAAGTTTGAGTGGAGGGAGCTGTACCATCTTGCGCTGAAGCATCACGGTAGCGTCTCGCTGGTCTTCCGGCATGTTCTCAGCCAGCACCAAAACAGTGGTGAGACATTTGCGTCCCGTTTTGTGAGACTTGGCAGGTTTTTAGAAAGCTTAATGGCCAAATAAAAAGTTGATTTTTAATATTATGCAATATCGCCTTGCTTTAATCCTCGGTGAGTGCTGGAGTGAAGCCAGCCGGCCAGCTTCAGTTTGTTCTGGCACTTAGACTCTGCCTTAACTTAAAGGACACACGGGTGCTCTCATTGGTCTGGTTGACCTTTTATACGTCTTTGCTGTATGCTTTTTTTTTCCCCTCCCTTTTGAAAGTAATTGGATTTCTAAAGAAAGATGTATTAATAATACTTTTTTTTTTTTTTTTTTTGCACTGGTGAATCACTTCAAACCGCTGTAATGGACCCTTGAGCGCAAAGTTGGGTGACGTGTGTGAAGATGCGACTCTGACTCATAGTTCACCTCACCTGATATTTCCTATTTTTAATAGTGTATTAGATGAAAGGCCCAAAGCTGTTAGGTTCGAGCCAGATGTAGTGCATCCTGGTCAGTGACAATGTACAGGTCTTTTCAAACTTCAGCCTGAAGTCTTGCGAGGTGTGATTGGACATGTATTTATAGATGCGTTTTATTGCAGTTCTACTCTTCTGTCCGTTAGCTTCCAGTCTGTGGCGTTGCTGGCGTTGACAACCGTTTCATGCCCTGATTTTAGAGCACGCAGAGCTGGAGTCCATGTACCATCAATACGTCCAGTGCAGGTTCCAGTGGCTCTTCACGTATTGGTTGTTTCGGCAGCCGACTCCGTACAACAAGCAGCTGCGATCCATTTTCCTGCAGTGGAAGAAGCACAGCAAAAGAAAGGTGGCCACCTGGGGTGAAACCCTGTGTGATGTGAGGTACCTGGCCTCCCTGCACCCCATCACCAAAGACTACTGGAGAGGCAGACTGGCCCGGGGAGATGAGAGCCTTGGTAAGGTGTTTCGTTAAATTTTTAAATGATGATGTGACATTGATTTACTGAATTAAAATAAATAATTTTAATTCAGTAAATCAATGTCCCATTATTATTTTAAAAAATATTATTATTATTATTATTATTATTATTATTATTATTATTATTATTATTATTATTATTATTAAAATAAAAATAAAATGTATTATAAAAATGATAGATTATAATTGATGATGATGATGATAATAATATGGTATTATTTTAGACTAAATTAATTAATGTTTAATCAATGTAATATGAAGTAATTTAGGATGTCTCATGTAAACAAATTGCATTCCTTTTAAGTTAATTGTACATTAATGACAGTAATAGTAATAAAAATTATTAGTAGTAATTAATATTTAGTAATGGTAATTAACTTATTAGTGTTATTTAAACATTGTATACTTTTACATGAATTAATATTTAAACTATGATTTATTGTTATAATAAATAATGTTAATTTTTATTAATGTAGTAGTAGTAGTAGTAATAATAATAATAACATGTATTATGAATGATAAAAGTAATAGTGATAAAATAATTAACTTCAATATTTGATTTAAATGGATTGCATACTTTTACATAAACTAGTATTTATTTATTGAATAACATTTGACTTTTTTTTTATTTATTTATTTTTTTAATTGGCGTAAATATTATTTGCAAAACCGTTTTTTTCCATCTACCTTTTAGTTATTGGCATCTGCTAAATCTATTATTGGTCAGCCTCAGCTGGAGAATCGGCTCGATCTGCACAGCCTGCTGTCTTTGATGGTGTTTTGTGTTCTCCGCCGGTCTCGTGCGGCGCTCTCTCTCTCTTGAGGAACGATGCCTGTACCGGTCCTCTGGCAGGGAATGCGTCTGTAGATCAAATGTTACCGCTCCAGTCCCTTGGAGTCTCATCTCATGTTCTGACTCTTACTTGTTTCTTTCCGTCAGGGATTCAGACTGTCGGAAACTACTTCTCCATGTGCAAGTCTCTCATGGCCTGGATCTTGGGCCGCGACTGGGGCCGACTGAAACGAAGAAAGGTACGTCTCTGGAATACATGCAGGAAACTGAACAATACTTCAGTCTGAATTTTAAACGAGATATATATTTATTTTTCCTTTTTGACATGAAGTCCTCTCTCCCTGGTGTGCGTTGTGATGTTTGAATAAATTTGACATGCCGTCTTTCCAGGGACCGAGTTTTCTTCACACATGATTGTTCCCTGTTCTGTTCCGACTGATATCTCTCTTCCGCATCTGAAAAATGCCAAATAACTTCCTCGGAGGACGTGATCTTAAATATCCAGCAGCGCTCATCTTCTGCATTTCATTAGCCAGGGAAAATGATTTCACAGGTCACGGCGTGAGCAGACGCTCCTATCTAATGGCTGCCTAAATGGATTATAGACGTATCGGTGCATGTCCCAGTCAATTACATCTCACCGAGCGTACAAACTCTCCCGCCGTTATGCACTGTTTTACAACACATGTGACCATTCAAGGACACGCGGAGGACCAGAGAGTCATTTAAATGTGCTCTTTATGTTTTCCAACAAAGGTTAATGCAGTCGTTTCGTGCGTAGTCTAGGATATTAAGAGATTTTAATGCTAACTGGACAGTAGTTTGTGCATTTTATTTATTTTGGTTGTCATGGCGTTGTTGGTTTTTTTCCAGGAGCAAGGTCGGGTTGTGTGTCGTTTGCTGATGGAGTGGTGTGTCATTGGCAGGTTTATGAAGACACTCTGGAAGGTGTGTATCTTCTGCTGAGACGGGAGATGCAGGAGACTCTCATCGAACACGAACGCTTCTGGCAGGTGGCCAAAGTCCAGATGACCCGCGTCTGTACGCTGGAGGAGACGGCGGCAAATTACGTCAACTGGAAAATGATCGAGTCGCTGCCCTACTACAAGTCAGTCCCGATTACTTTCTCCCTGTCTCTCAAGAGCGCAGAATTAGACATGTAATGGAAATGGCTTGCCCAAAATGTAAAAAAAAAAAAATCATTAAATTTACATTTTATATTTAATTTCAGATTTTGTAAAATTAAATCTTTTTTTTAGACATTGTGCATTAAAAACCAATACAAATCAAGCTTGCATTTGAATTTTAAGTACACATTATTCTAAAATTAAATAATTTTAATTTAAAATCTTAAGCTTAAACTGGCGTTAATGTAAAACTTTAAAGCAACATTTTAGATAAAAAATAAAAAATTAAAATTTAACTGAACTTGCATGTTTTATTTTGTATTAATAAAAAACAAACAAGTATTTAAAACGTTCTACAAATTGTTTTAAATACCTAGAAGTTAGCTTTAATCTTTTTTTTTTTATACGAAACTTTAGTTTGTTATAAAATAAGTTGCATATTTACAAATACTGCATTTAAACTAAACTTAATTTTGCGTTTACCTTTTTAAAAAGAAAATCTTGCTTTTTATATAATTGAAATTCAATGAGTTAACTTGATTTTTGACCTTGCTTGAATGTAAAAATATTAAGTTTAACTCATTTGTATTTGTAATTTTATTTGTATAAATTAAGCTCACTTTCATTTGTATATTTAAAGACAGTAATTTTTAATTTAAAGTGGCCTAATTTAATATTGATGGGGAAATGGTTTTCACTTTATGCACATTTTTATAACATGTTAAAATCCGAACTGATGGTTTTAGGTCTTTCACAGTTGTTAGATTAGTGACGTTCTTATTTGCCGTTACTCTGAGGAGCGTTGCTTTTAGCATTCCCATCGATCACTAATTTCAGGCTGTAAAATGTTGCTCTATTTGTCGAGTTGCTGTTGTTTCCATGAAAAACTAACGGTGAAAGCGTAGAGCTTCAGCAGCGGTTGGCTTTCAGTCTGGGCTTTGAAGCCTGGAGAGCGCGCTGGGTGGAGATACGAGCACCGCTGGCAGCTTCAAACAAATAGCCTGCAGTAACTTACGGCCTGAGATCCGCAGCCAGTCGATGACATCTTTGAAGTGTATGGTGACTGATCTCAAAGAGCGTGGACTGAACTCTGCTCTAAAGTCAGCCTGATCCCACAGCATCAGAACAGTAGTGTGAAAAGTTAAGTGGGATGTTCCTTGAGGCCCATCGTCTTGCATAAGCAAATGTGTGAGTGAGATGTGTGTGTGTGTGTGTGTGTGTGTGTATATATATCTCTCACTCACACATTTGCTTATGCAAGACGATATAAATATATATATTTATTGAAGCGGTAAAGTGCTCACTTGAAGAAATGAGAACCTGAATATGCTATTGCCCTGAAAATATTATTAAAAAAAAAAAAAAAATTGTATTATAAGGATTAGGATTTTTTTTTCCATGCTGTGGTCTTTAAAGAAAAGGCCAGTTTTTTTTTTTTTTTTTTTTTTTTCCCTCAATTTTATTTTATAACTTTATTTGCAGTACATCATGCGAAAATATTAAATGCAAATATGTAAACAGTAAGTGTGCATGCCATAGCATTGAGGATGATGATATAAGCAACTTGTGTACATAATTGTTTTTAATATTTTACTTTTTTTGCACTTTTTGTCAGTTTTGTGCCAGTAAAATAGTAGTTATGTACTTTAGCACTTCCTTCCATCTGATCTTTTATTCTCATTGATCATTAGCATTCAAACCA
The DNA here is from genome assembly GCF_018831695.1 of Puntigrus tetrazona. NCBI lineage: Eukaryota > Metazoa > Chordata > Actinopteri > Cypriniformes > Cyprinidae > Puntigrus > Puntigrus tetrazona. The sequence continues at coordinate 23,318,836 of NC_056718.1, forward strand.
TAGGTCGGCTGGTTTTAAATTGAGCTAATAATCCACATTTGAGGACCTATATGTCTGCGCACAAATGAAGTTTTATATTTTTGTCAAGATTCTTGCAGGGCGTTTAGCTTGAAGCTGTACCGATATACACAGCAGCAAACCTCCAGAGACCGTGAGATGAACGCCTCGTCTTTCAGAAGTGCTTGGAAAAATTACTTTCCCCACCAAAAGCCATCATATTGTTTCTGGTTTTTAATTGTCTTTGTGGCTTATTAATAAAGGTTGTCTTGTTTCCGAGCTAATGAAAAACAAATGATTAGACTATATATATGTAGCCACTTTCATAATGGTTTTCCAGTTATATATATATATATATATATATAAAAATTATATAATTTTTTTTTTTTTTTTTTCCCTGTCTCTTTAAGGCTGTATCTGGTGTCTGGTAACTCGGTGTACCTGGACCACGTTCAAGGTTTCTTGCGTAGAAAGAGGCTGATTCGGGACTGGATTTACCTGGAGGAGAACAGCTGGGCGAGACAGTTGCTGCCTGAATCTCTCTACACGCTGCTGGAGTTTGACACCAAGATCTCTCAAGGTGGGTTCAGATCACACCATGTGAACAACACGCACACAAGAGAACCCTGACTTGATGTAAATGACTGCACAGCAGCGTAATCCACTACCTCAGGAGCTTATATTGGGATTAACCTCCATATTAAATTTCAGCTTTTAAAGATGCTTTTGTCATCTTCAGAGAACCTCGGGTCTCGTATTTTGCTTATTAGATCGTCTCAATTTTTATTTTATTTAAGCTTACAGCATGCTGCTCACCAAGTTTGTCTTAGTTCAGTAGATTTAAGCGTTGATGTTAATCCAATCCTCCGAGTACGGTCCGGATCCCACCGTTCATGACTCATGCCTTGATGGGAGAGATCCTGCTAATGCACATTGCAAGTTACCCATTTAAATACTTGCCAAATTTTGGCCATTTATCTAATGTGCGATTTACGCAATCCAGTGTAATACAAAAAATACTGCTGCTAATTTCTATTGTTAAAATATAACATGTTTTATATGCATTATTTTAAAAACTGAACACTAAATGCCTGCATTGCATATAATGGAAATCACTACTGATGGGGGGGGTGTATATATGTATTATAAAATTATGCTGTGGCATTTTAGTATTAAGGTACATGAAAAATAAAAATGCAAACATAATCACAAATTATTAAAGAACACTTTACTAATACAGCTTCAATGTTCAAAAATCAAACCTCTCTCTAGAGTTATATTTAAGAAATATTGAGATGTCTCTTTTTGTTAAAATGTTGCATAAAATGATTTTATTTTTTTTTCCTCCACAATCATCAATGCTGTACATGTCCTTTCCTGTATGCAAATTGTATCTGAATTGGCTGTTTTTTAAAAAAAAGGGAAGGTTTTTGTTTCCTGATGTCCATCAGACGTTGGTGTTTCTGTTGTTCTAAGCAGAGAGCTTGCACGGGGACTGTGTGACGGCGCAGCTGAGTCGGCTCATGTGGCTGTACCTGAACTCTGGGCAGGAGCTCTATCTGCAGGCTCTGAAGGGAATGGTGCTGCAGTGCGCTCAGGCTTGTCTCACACATCTCAACATGATTCAGGCCTGTCAGGTGGCTGTAGCTTAGTCTTTTAACAGAGTTTTTATGACATGACTTTTTTTTTTTTTTTTTTTTTTTTTTTAAACTTAGTATTTTTAGACACTTTGTGCAACTTTCACTTAAGTTGTTCAGGTTTTAGTGCACAGTCATTCATTCTCAATTTATGTCTGAGTAAATGTGGTGCATAGAACGATAATCGTTTTTAATGCTGTAATGTTTTTAGCATGCCAAATTATCACTGGTCTCCTTTTTGAGATGCTTTTATTGCAACTATCATGTGACTTTTTTTGTACTTTTGGATTATTCTCATCATGGTAGACTGCAGGGATGCTGATTTATTAAAGCACCTCTTTGCTCCACTTAAGTGTCGCTTGTTTTTCTTTAACTTTAAATGCACTGGATTTTTCAAAATGTAGTTAAAGAGCTATATAATTATGCAAGTGTATTCATTAAAAAAAAAAAAGCTTTGTCATGTTTTAAATGTAATCAAGTAGGGTTTTCTTCACGTTGCAATTCAAATGAATGCTTTAAAAATATATATTAAAATTATTTTTTTTTTTTGTTTTCTAAATGTACACTGTAAGATCAAATCTGTGCATATTCATGCTTCAATAAATTGCAGGGGCGTCATGTATAAAGTGCTATATTCTTTAAAAAAAAAAAAATTAACTTTCAAATATTGGTGTGAACTTAAGTGCAAAGACATTAAACAAACGTGTGTGTGTATATATAAAAATACTTTATTTGACATTTGTACAAATGAAAAGCATTTTACAAAATGGAAAAATAGTTAATACTTCTGAGAACCAAAAAAAACATTACATAAATAGACCTTTGGCATTTGTAAAATCTAGCTGGAAAATTAAAAGCTGAAGATTTGAAAGACCGATGGGAAATTCAAAACATACTGTTCAGCCAACCAGCAGCTTTCAGTGAGTGGGTCATGTCAATCAGTGCACGCTGCTTTTATATTCATATATATACACGCGCACACAGTTTTTAGCATGCGGTCACGCTGTCCTCTAAAGCACAATGAAGAGCCCCGCATACATTCTCCATCTGGTTCTGAGCAGCTCTCCGCCTGAGAATAAATATGCATTGCTTGCTAATATGGCTTAGCTCGCCTGCACCTTTTTACGAGAGAAACTCGTCTCTGCCAGTTATGAAAAACACCCTTGGATGTCATACAGTGGTTCTGCATAGATTCGTAAAGGCACAGAATAACATTACATGTGTGCAGAAACGCGTAACAAATGCTGGTTAACGTGAGGTTGCATAGCGCAGCATACGTCTAACAATTGACCTTTTATCTATTCCCTCCCTTAAACG
>NC_056718.1:23326786-23329286 GCF_018831695.1 Puntigrus tetrazona
ATAAAAAATGTTAAATTCATTCGGAACAAAAAAATATTTCGATTCATTCAGAACAAAATAAAAATGTTTCGATTCATTCAGAACAAAATAAAAATGTTTCGATTCATTCAGAACAAAATAAAAATGTTTTAATTTATACAGAACAAAATAAAAATGTTTCGATTAAGAACAAAATAAAAATGTTTTAATTTATACAGAACAAAATAAAAATGTTTTAATTTATACAGAACAAAATAAAAATGTTTAGATTAATTCAGAACAAAATAAAAATGTTTTGATTCATTCAGAAAATGTAAAAAAAAAAATTGATTTATGAAACAATTTTTGGTCGCTTCCATGGGTTCATTTAAATTTTTGGTTACTTTGATGGCTTCAATATTTTTCTAAAAGTTCGAATGTTTAGATCAAGCCTCTGACTTCCTCTAGCGGGCTCATCTGCACCGTTTAGGACGTGGGTGGTCTGGAGAGCCGTACCTGCTGAAGAGTTTTGGACAAGGTTTCCAGCTCCTCTTCGCGCTCCAAGATCTGTTTGCGGAGCTCCTGTGTGATTCCTCTCTCTCTCTGCAGCTTCTTTTCCAGAGCCTGCGAGCAGGATGACAGACATGATCATTGCCATGCAACACACTGCCTCATCGCCGGAGCCAATCCGCAACCGAAAGTAGAGAACGACCTCTTACCGACATCTCCAGAGTGAGTTCGTCAATCTGCTGCTTCTGGCTGGCGATCAGCTGAAACAAAAGCAATGGCAGAGTGAATCATTTCACACGGTTCTGGTTCGAAACCGCTTAAGGCTCTGTCTTTTGTCTTATAATATTCCACCTAGACAGCTTTCTTGGATGTATACCCTATAGACTGTAAAAACAAATCTAATAAAATAACCCTCATTGTGTTATTTCATGGCTTTAGTAACCTCAATATTATTCTAAAAAGAGTCATATATTTAATAATACAGAACGACTTTGTCTTTTTACACTTTTAAAAATATGTTATTTCGTAATGTCACTGTTTTGTTGCATTTTGAATATTAAGGATAAACGTAATTATTAAAATGCAAACTTTTAGTGTAACGTATACATGCAAATTTTAGTGCATGATTTATTGATTAGTGGTGCACCATAAGACATCTAAAAAAAATTAATAAATATAATTAATATCCTAACTTTTAGTATAAGTCCAACATACATGCAATCTTTAGCGCATGATTTATTGATTAGAGTGTACTATAAGACATCTAGAATATTAATAAACAATTATTAAAATCCAAAATTTATAGTAGTGTAACATATACATGCAATCTTTAGCGCATGATTTATTGATTAGTGTACTATAAGACATCTGGAATATTAATAAACAATTATTAATATCCCAAATTTTAGTGTAACGTATACATGCACATTTTAATGCATGATTTATTGATTAGAGTGTACTATAAGACATCTAGAATATTAATAAACAATTATTAATATCCCAAATTTTAGTGTAACGTATACATGCAAATTTTAGTGTATGATTTATTGATTAGAGTGCACTATAAGACATCTTGAAAATTAATATACATAATTAATATCCCAAATTTTAGTGTAACGTATACATGCAAATTTTAGTGTATGATTTATTGATTAGAGTGTAATATAAGACACCTGGAATATTAATAAACAATTATTAATATCCAAATTTTTTGTGTAACGTATACATGCAATCTTCAGCGCACGATTTATTGATTACGGTGCACCATAAGACATCTCTCCGGCAGAGACATCTGGAAATAAAAGCAGCAAATGATTACAGTAATGTGTTTTTAAGCATCGTTGGGTGCATCATGGGAGATCAGTACCAGGCTGCTCTGGCTCTGTTGTTCAAGCAGACGAGTGTTTTCTCTTTCCAGCTGCTTCAGGTCCAGCATGGGCAGCCGCACGCCGTCCTCCAAGCACTTCTCCACTTTCTCTTGCAGGCTACCGACACAACTCGTATCACTCACGTGTCAAAAAAAACAAATAAGGCACAGAGAGAAATCTTAACAGATCCTCATTACGTACATCAAAGCTGCCGCGGCCTTCCGTTATTATTTTTTCAGTCCGAGCGGATGATTGGCCTGATTTCATCCCCATGTTTACGCCACGTTTTTTTTACGTTTTAATAAGAGCACACGGCACTTTGATCTCGGGCTCACTTAACAAGGACCGAGCGCTTTATATATATAAAACGCGGCTTTCGGAAAGCAAGCAAATCAAAAGCAGTGCTTCTGGCTGCGAGGCCGTCTCAGTGGAGAGAGCGAGAGAGCGAGCGCAGTACCTTTGAACAGCAGCCACAAGCTCTTTCTCCCGCTTGGATTGTGTCTCGATGAGGGCGTCTTTCTCCTGCAGCACAAGTCGGTTCTCCTCCAGGGTTTTCTCCAGCCGGGCGACGGTGTCCTCCAACGCCTGCTTCTTCCCCTCCGCTTCCTGCAACTGAGACGCCACAATACACGCGTTTACAAAGAATAATGTTTGAAATTTTATTT
>NC_056718.1:23331786-23374286 GCF_018831695.1 Puntigrus tetrazona
TTCTCACACAGTGTAACACACAGCTAACTGTAATTAGTTTGTTGTTTTGGGCCGCGTTTAATGCAAACATCTGACTTTAGGCCTGCGTTTGCTCATTTACAAAACTCGTCATTCATTAACGTTCGGTACGAGGTTAAGAACAAATTCATGCGTGCGTGCACGAGCGCTCAATTAGACGTGCTTCTTCATGGGAAACTGCTCTGTGCGTCCAAATCCAAAATAATCCACGCCATCGCAAGCGAACGAGACCCAAATATCAGATGATTGGAAGGCCTCACCTTCTCCTCCAGCTTCTTGATGTCTTCAGTGTATTTCTGTGTGTTCTGCTTGAGGAAGTCGCTGAGGTGGAGGACCTCCAGCTCCGCCGCAGCCAGCTTTCGGCCCAGCTCTCCGTTCTCACAGCACAGAGGACTCACGCGCTCCGGCAGCTGAGACTTCGGACTCTGGCTGGACACCGGACTGTCATACGGAGAGTCCTGGAACAGCGGAAAGAGACATCGGCGGTGGGCAGGTGGCTTTTTAATCTCATTATGAAGGGATTGTGCTATTCGATTCGTTACGGTGTTGCCAACTAATGCTCGGGGGAAGTTGATTCGTTAGTAAATGACGTAGTTATGTTACTGCATGCGTAATCGGTGCATATCAAATATCAGCAAAGAGCTTGTTTGCAAAAACAGATTTAACGATCTCAGAAATCACGTTTTTTTATGATGCATTCCAAATAATCTTAATCAAAATGCAGCTGGGTTATTAAAAAAAAAAAAAAGAAGACAAAAAACAGTTACTAAAGCCACAAAACGACCACTTAAAAAAACTCAATTTTTGAAAACAAGAAAAAAAAAGGAGTTTGCTGTTTTTGCAAATATAAGTCTTCAAATGGTCATTTCTGATTTGTTTGTTAAAAAAAAAAAAAAAAAAAAAAAAAATAAAATAATAATAATAATAATAATAATAATAATAATAATATATATATATATATATATATATATATATATATATATATATATATATATATATATATATATTATTATTATTTTTTATATAATATAATATAATTAAATATATTAAAATATAAATAACGTTTTAAATACATTGAATTATTAAACAAACAATTGTTGAATGATAACACTTTTTTTAAAATAGTAAACTAGTAATACACAATCTCAACAATTATGCTTTAAGGAGCGTGTTAGTGTGCTACAAAAAAGTAAAAATAGCACACAATCTGCTTTTCCGTATTGCTTTATTTACCTGCATTATAAATTATACAGTATGTTTTTCTGATTACAGGGTTACAATTCCTGGAAAATTACAAGCATATATCTTTAATTCTTCCTACGGTGTATTAAATGATCAACAACTGCAGGCATTTTTTTTTGTTTTTGTATTATTATTTAATTAAATCATTTTTATTATTTAATTATTTAATAAAAAAAATAGCATCTAACTCGTCTGTAACCCGTCGTCTAACATCTAACTTGTGTACTTTGGATGAAAAATGCGAATTATTACCTAAAATGATTATCAAATGTTGCTAAAAGCTGCCAAATAAATGCTACCTTGCCATTTTTGGAAGAAAAGGTCGCCAGGATGGTATGAAAAGCTGCTGAATTTATCAAGTCGGCAACACCGACTGGTCACGATACCTTTGCTTTGAGCAGATAGGAGTCGTCGTAGCGCCCCCTCTGGTTTTGGAGGACTTGTTGCGCCCTCAGCTCGTTTTCCCTGATCCTGGCGTGGAGCTGAAGGATCTGCTGCTTCTGCCTAGAAATGGCGAATCAGTGAGACACTCAATATTCACTTTGATTTCATTGGCGTTCGCAGTCTGAAGCGCAGCACTTCTTTGGGTTTCCGTGTGGAAAAGCTGTTTTACAAACAAGCATGCTGAAAAATTCCCTTTGAGCGGGAAGGACGTGCTCGCTGGAGGCGCTCGCTGTGATGTGGCGGGAACGGCTACTTTCCTAAGAAATGTTTTTACACTCGTAATGACATTTTAAAGCGCGCTTGTTGCACTTGGTTTGGACAACTCGTGCCCTTGAGCAAAAAAAGGAAAGACATTACCAGGCGTACTAAAAACCAGCAAGATCAGAGAAATGAGAGTAAAGATATCTTTTTTTTTTGATCGCTTGAAGGTGCTGCAAGCGATTTGAAATAAATCAATTACAAAAATTTTGAATGAAACAAAAATATTATAAAATACAAATTATAAAAAGGTAAAATAATATTGATAACAATAATAAAAAAATAATAATTAACACATTCCAAGAATGTGCCTTTTTTCTTGAGAAAAAGTGTAAAAAATAGAACTTATAATTAACATATTTCAAGAATATGATGTTACATCTGAGAGAAAAAAATTAATGATTAGAAATTATACACACACATTTTTATATATATATATATATATATATATATATATATATATATATATATATATATATATATACACACACATATATATTATATATATATATATATATATATATATATATATATATATATATATATATATATATATATAATTATATATATATATATATATATATATATATATATATATATATATAAACATTAATAATTATATATTAATTTTAACAAATAAATAACAATAACAGCAACAAGAGCACTATCATCAATAATAATAATTAATTATTGCACCATTATTACAGCAACAAAAATCTGAAAAAGGTAATTATATATATAAAAATATAAAATAAAATAAAATAAATATAATTCGCTATTTTACGTAATAAATTACAAAAAGAGAGTGTAATCATTTCTGAAGATTATATAGGTTTACTGCCATATTTACTTTCATAAACAATCAAGTACAAGTTTGATATTTTGCTTCTTTCCTGATCATATTTCTAGCATTATATTTGTATGGCAAGAAATTAAAAGAAGTTCCTAAACACTGCTTATAGGTAAACTACAATCCGTGAATCATAAATATATAAACAAACAGCTAAACTGTGATGCGAGCAGCTCCAGCTAAAAGTGTTTCCTGGTGTGTAATTCTTGGCGTCTGAGGCACTGCCAGTCTGTCAGAGCTCACCTAAGAGCAAAGCCACGATGATACTATAATTACAAGCGCTCAAGGTCACAGCAATCACTACAGGGTCAGAGTCGTCATGCTAAATCAATGAAGCATCTGCCCTTCCCCAGAAACAGGAGCTAACGACCAACCTACACACAAAAACACATCAGTCCATTACTGCCTGCGAGGTCACGATAGTTGAGAGACGGCAGGAAATGATGCGTAGAAGCAGTGGCATGGCTTGAGTGATTATTTTAATATGTCGACATGCATCAAACGGTCATCTTCCAACTCCATTTGAAATAAATATTTTGACCCAAGTGTTTGCAGTATGTGATTTACTGCCATTTTCTTTCATTCAAAATGTAAAATATAGATAATTGTTGTGTACATATAATTAATAAATGCACATACAGTATACATTTAGAAAATATTTACCTGTATATAAATGTAGATATTTATATAAATATATATTGTATATATAAATATACAATATAAAAATTGTATGAATATATATGTACACACAATATAGAAATTGTATATATATATATATATATATATATATATACTTCAGAATTTTAGCTTGAAAATTGTGCATTTTTTTACAAAAATGGTGAATTTATTTTATTATATATAATGCATGTATGTATACATATGTGTATTTATATATCTTATTATATATAATGCATGTATGTATATATATTTTTATAATATATAATGCATGAATGTATGTGTGTATATATATATATATATATATATATATATATATATATATATATATATATATTTTTTTATATATATAACGCATGTATGTATGTATATGTATATGTGCGTACACACAAACACACACACACACACACACATTGCATGACATGATAATATAATATAACAGGTTCCTGTGAAAAAGATCTGCAAATAAAATACATCTGTTTCTGGACCATTATAGCCCTAATTAATCAGCTTTAATATATATCTGACCCCACGACCTCTAGAAGCGTCTTTGTTTCCTTACCGGTCAATCTCCAGTTCCCTCTGCCTCAGGAGCCCCTCCTTAATCTTCACCAGGGTATTGACAGGAAGAGACGTCCCGCCCAGCATCTGCACCAAACAATAATTACAGCATTAGATCCGCTCATCTGGTAAACGCACGGGGTCAGGCTAGCGTGTACTTACGGCAAGCACACTGTAATTAGCGTACTCTGTCATCATAATCACCATCGGCAACAAACTGCCACCGAAGCCACGCAGCATTACAGTGAAGAACTCCAGGGGGTTTGTAAAGGTCTCTGCTCGCCTCTTTGAACCACTGAATCGAATTATGCAATTTTTTATTAACTTTACTTGCGTGGTTTTTCTGAGTGGACGCATTACTCACTGAAAGTTATAAATCTATAGTAAGTTGTATTGTGAAATTATACATGCATACAGGTGCTGAAAGGACCCCTCCAGAGCTCACTGATGATGACAATCCCACGGTTTACACTAAATACGTATAACATAAACGCATGATTGCATAACTCGCTACAGCACAAGGGAAGGCTTTAAACATTCTTATGATCCGTATTGTATGGGAGATTGGGGTTACATTCGTCACCGCTTTAACTGCTAAAGTTCCAGATATAGTATGCATATGTTAAAATAAACAACCAAACAAAACATTTAAAATAATTTAAAAAATAAATCGATATATTTAGCATTATTTTAAAATACTGAACTGCTTCATTGATATACTATAATAAGATTATATTAAGGATTTGCAGGTTAAAAAACAATCTAAATTGTGCAAATTTAATATAAAATAATTTGATAAACTTAGTTAAAATATATTTTATATATTTATATTTTATTTTAAATATTTTTAATCCTACTTTATTGTTATACTATGAACATCTGGTAATGAAATTAACAATGTATAATATTTTAAATATATTAATAATTATTTAATTTAAATATATAAATAATTATTAAATAGATGAATAATTATTCAATGTATTTAATGAATTTTTTTAATGTTTAATAATAAAATCAAGAAAGAGAAACCATTTTCCAAAAACTTATAATAGCTACTATATTGATATAATATAAATAGATCTAAATGCAGTATTTGTATGTTTTTCATAATGAAATTAATAATTTTCAAATTGATTATTTAAAATGTATTTAAATAAATTATTTAATTTATTATTTATTATTTAATTTTAGAAATGTAAACTTTAAAATTAATGATGCATTTCAATCATTATTAAAAAAAAAAAAAATAACCTTTCGGGTTAGATTAATAAAAAACATTGGAAAATCTTTTCTGCATTAATGCAAATAAAGAATTTAAAAAACCCATACTTTGAAATGATTGTAGATTCTTTTATCTATTGTTTTAAATTTCAAATGATATTTTTCTAAATATTTTTTAATTTAATATTTTCAAATGACTTAATTATAAATCATTGTTACAAATAATCAACAATTTAAAAACATATTTTTCTTTACTAAAAAGTTCACGGTTACGGATTCTTTATCATCCGAGCACCTGTTCAGTATTGAAATAACTCTTCGGAGTCCTGCACTTTTTTTTTTACATTTCATCTACAATATGCATCGAATATGTATTCAACCGGAGGGCAACCGCAGACGTCAATTACACAACCGTTTATCAGATGTATTGGTCTCATTTACATCAACTCTTTCAAATAGTCCGTATCGTTTCCCAGACTTGACCGGCCGCCAGGCTCACAAATGCCAACCCCATAAAATGCGTCACATATCAGCGGCGCGCTCGAGCCTGCAAAACATGCCTTTATTTGCCTCTGGAGAGGTTTTAGTCCCAGCAGCAAACTGCACGGTGATAAGAAGCAGGTGCCGCTTTCATTGCCAGGCCTCCCTCAACTCTTCACATAGCTAGGGATATTTTTAACAGTCGAGCTGGCTCAAGTCTCCACATTGTGTGCCACGAGCACACGAGGAGCTGAGCAGGAGGACTCCATCACCAGCTGGCAGACAACAAACTCAGGCTGGGAAGCAGATGACAGAGAACCGATGGGGAGAAGTCGAGTAGGAAGCTCGCTCTATTCCCTCTTAAAGGATCAGCGCACCCTAAAAAAATCTAAAGCACAATGACTTCCTGCCTTCCCTTATGCATGAAAAGATCCATAAAAAGTTGCAAAAGTAGTCCATAAACTACATTTGTGTAAAGAACGGCTTTAAATTCCAGCAAAGAACTTACTTTCAATGCAATGCAAGTCGCTTCGGATAAACGTGTCTGCCATTTATGTAGTTTTATTAAAATGAAAATGTTTCAAATGCTTAAAAAAAAAAAAAAAGTTAATACATATTAAGTACTAAAACATTTTGTTGTTTTATTAAGAGGCTAAAAAAGACTATTTTTATAACTGAACTATTTAAAAAAAAAATTAAAAATACATAATTAGTCGAATCACCGTCCTTGAATCCAAACGATTGAGCAGCACTGGTGTCAGCGAGTGGTCTTACGAACCGAATCCTTTAAAAGATTCGCATTTGAAGTACAATCCGGTCGCAAATTTGGAAACGTTCAGAAGAGAAGATCTAGGGAGAAGGGTTTTTTTCAAAGATCATTTCAATTTGCTATAATTTGCCTTCAGAAAACGTGTGACACTGAGTTATAAAGTCTTCTATTATTATTAATTTGCATGCTTTTCAAACTTCAAGGTCGCAAATCCTATTCGTTTTACCTGCATTATATTTTTAAAAACAGCACTGGGCTTTTTAAGACGCATTGTTCATATCGTGTGGCCACGCTTAAAATGCATAAAACGCTCGAAATGCTCAGCGTGTGATATCTTATTTTGCCTACGAGGTGACAAAAATGTGCATTTTGTTGGACGACCTAATCCTTTAACACAAACGAACGCAATCTGACGAGTCTAACGGGCGATATCTGAGGGCAACCGTGACAGGTGGAAGCAGGCCAACCGTTCAACCCAATGGGAGACGATTGGAGAGCATGAGAGCCTGGACATAGCTGCCATTCCCCACCAGCTCGTCTCCTCGGAGGGCGTTGCCGCCGCATGCCAGAAGCATCATGCCATTCCCATCAAGACCGGGACCTTTAACGCTTACATAAGACACTACGTTGACCCTAGGCCTCCGCAGACCTGTCATAAACGCATGCAGATGTGGCCATTAATTTTTTAGTTTTTTTATGCCTTTTTTGGACGGAACGTTGTTGCGCTTGACACAATATCCACCGGGTAAAGCCAAAGGAATAACATTTTGCACCCAGCCAAGATCTAGGACAGTGTTTTTCGTCGACTGTCGTGCAAAATAAACTAAACTAAAAGCAATTAGAAAAAGGCAACTGCGGATATTTCCTTGCAATCGCAAAAAGGTAATAATCAATACTTTATATTGCATAATTGGTTTATACTGCAAGTCAGAATTGCGAGATTTGAGTTAGTTGCGGTTAGTTATATCAAGTATTTCTGACTTTTCTCGCAATCGGGCCCAACTATAATTATGCTCCTATAAGTCTGAAAAAATCCAAACTCCTAGCAATATGAGGTTTTACGGTTTCAATGACAAATATTTGTGCTACAAACCATGCATTATAGCAAATAAATCCCGAAAAGAGCCTCTTGGTAAGTGTGCACCTAGTGGGAATAAACGTCTACGTTCACCGAATTTTATGCTGTTACATAAACCAAAAGCTTTATGAGGCAGGAGTTCGTCTGAACTTGTTCCTCCACCTGCTCCTCAAAGCTCCTGACGGCGCTGTTCGTCTCCCTCCGCGCGGCCATTTAAACGGTCTTAAGACAGGAACAGCTGCTTGAGGAAGGAGCCTCGTTCATTACAGTAGACTGAGGCCAGAAAATGCAAAATGCTGCGTCTTTAATTTTATACTCCCTTTGGTCCTCGTTCGCCTCGAGTCAACAACTTTGAATAGGTCTTCATTTGAGCATTGAGAAACCTCCTCTGCACATTCTATTACTATTACTGCATTAACTTTATGATTATTAAACATCACCATAAATCACTACACATTTCCTATTTAAACAAGGGGTCTGGGCGGGACACATTAAAGGAGAACATATTCTTGATCGGTTTTCCAAGAAGATTTTTAGAAATCAATTGTATATACACACACAAACATAACATAAGCACTAATATATATATTCATTTGTTATATATATATATATATATATATATATATATATATATATATATATATATATATATATATATATATATATATATATATATATATATATATATATATATATATATAAAAACAAATATAATGAAAAAAAAAAAAAAAAAAAAAAAAAAAATTATTATAAAATATAAATTATATATATATATATTCATTTGTTTGTTTTATTTAATCTCATATATATATATATATATATATATATATATATATATATATATATATATATATATATATATATATATATGAGATTAAATAAAACAAACAAATGAATATACAAGGCATCATACATTTATACAACATTACAAATGATTAATCTATCATTAAAAGAAGATCTGAATACAAAAACAGACATAAATGAGCAATTAAATATCTAATACTGGTTAATTTGATGGATGGAAGGATGAACGTATGGATAGACAGATGTACATTCCTAATAAATATAAGGTTAAATATTAAATAAAACCATGCAAATAGTCAAATGTAAAGTTACTGGATGTTTAGGAGCAGCATATAAAATCCTCAAAGCTCACAGGCACAGAAAAATTGCATTCAAGAGGTGATTTCACAGTTTTTAGATGTAAAAAGTTAAATATCGAAAAATAACGTTCTAAAAACGTAGCTCAGCCAGCCAGCCATTAGAACGATAGAGAGATTCTTCCACAGAGGACGGATGCCCTTGGTGAACAGTATAAAAGTCAGATCCACTCTCTCAAACGCAGCAAAGAGCACAGGAAAGGTCTGATGCCTTTCGGCTACAGCACTTGAACGGTTTCACTCTGTCACATTGCACAGCTAATCTGGTGCCAATTCCCTGAACTCTATCACACCCCGCCACTGCGCTTTCTCCAAGGCCCTCCAGACAGCCGTCCATCAACCTCTTGGCATTCTGGGACAACACAAGGGAGACACGCTGGCTCCTTTCGAGGCGGCGGTGCTCAGAATTGCCAATAAAAGGCAGCGCTGTGGCCATTTGTAATTCAGCGGGGTGTTCAGCTGTGTGTTATATAAGAGTCACCTGTCGCTGTTAAGCACAGGTAGGCCATACCGGGTTTGCTTAAAGCTATTCTGGATCCGGAAATGTATAAAAATAGCACAAATACAAACAATTACCGTTTACGATTGCAAATAACATACTTAAACTATGCTTAACTATGATCGAGAAACAAAATATCAAACAAACCGATATTTATTTGAATAGAAAAACTAGAAGCACGCCATTCGTAAAAGGTGTTTTTAGGGTTTTAAATGACAACACAACAGACGCACTTTTCAAAGTAAATACAAAGCTTATTTTGAGAATGGATTAAGCGACCAAATATCAAACCTAATTATATATAATTATATATATTACTATTATACATGTCGCTGGATTAAATTGGGCAATTATATCACACGTTTTAATATATTAAATATATTTAATATATTTATAAAAGAAAGTTGGATTAAAGATTAAAATACAAATAAGTGTTAAATATAAATATTACCGGAATTTATTTTACAATAAAACACTATTTTAAGTTTTCTACTTTAATTCAGTGATACTCGATTTTTTTTAATTGACTTAAAATTCTTATAACACATATTTGTGCATTGTTCAAAATAATCACAATAATAGATTTAGTAACAAAATATCAAGCCAAGTAATATTTATTTGAAAGAAAGACGAATTAACGTAAAAATATTTAAAAAAATATACGTATACTGTTCAAAACGAAAACCGAAAAAAGTTTGAGAAGGAATGACTTCATAAATCCACTTAAAATCCCCGTGGCTCCGTTTAAAAGTACGTGCTATTAAAAAGCCATTTAGAAAGTTATTTCTGAGAAAATCTCAAGCAGCATTTGTTTACAGATGCCACTTAATGAAATGACATTCAGACAAGTGTCACTCGAGTGTCTGAATACCTTTTGAGGGTCACTGTACACACACACACACACACACACACACACACACACACACACACAACCCAAAGGCACCTCTGTGTGTGTGTTCTAGCGACAGCTGTTGGATCCGGGGAGCGAGTGTGCTAAGCTGAACGATGAGGTGAGACATGCATGTGTTGCACCTAACGAGCAAACTTTCCAGCGCCGGCCAGAGGGCATGGCACCGGCCGAACGGACAATGTGTATGCATGCTCATGGCAACCGGGCATTTACACGCCGTAAACACTCGGCGCGGTGGACAAGGTCGCCAGAGAGCACCGGCCTCCTCCATTTTAATCAGCTCGTCCAAAAAGAACAGCACGTCTGGCGAGCCCAGCGGCACACACGATGTCCCGTTTGCGCCGGGATTACGGCAGTGAGAAGAACTAAAAGCGCATTCGGAAAGATGTGAGGAACTGCGTCGCTTAAAATAATCGGTTCGCGCTCGATTAGACACACAGACCTTTTCGAAAAGCTTTTTTAAGAAGCTGAACCGTGCATTTTTGGAGCAAAACAACCCTCGAACTTTGCCGTCTAGTGCACGCTTTAAGGCTTTTTTTTTTTTAAACGCTGGCGTGGTTTGGTCAAGCGATCCAGACATCGCTCATTTAAAAAAAATCAGATGCCATCATAACGCCTTCTCCATTCCTCAAGTCCTCTTCAAGCTCTTAGAGCTTCTCTGACTAGTGAACAGAGCTCCTTATAAGGAAGAGAACTCGGGATGTTTTTATCTCAAAATAGAACTCAAACAATGACGAAAAAAAAAGCTCAAATATGCAAGAAAGTTCCCAGAGGCCCCCCGAGGATGCTCTTAAACTACAGGTTGGAGATGATTACAGCGTGTTAGGATATAGGCATCATCTTCTCGATGGAAGCGGTCGTTTAGCACATGTTGTTCTGGCCGCAACATCAAGAGAATATCTGTATTAATCCACCAGTGAGACTGAGAGCTGCCGGATACAGTTACAAAGTAAATTCAACCAGGCCTGAGCAGTTCAGTAATGAGGAAACGCATGCAAGTGTTTTCTGTTATGCTTTGAGATTTTCACGAGTCTGCTTGGCACAAGGGGGAGAGGGGGGGGGTGGTGGGGATGCGCTACATTTAATAAAATGTGCCGCTAATTTAATATAAGCGCACAATTTTATCACGGGACAATACATTGCCCATAATACACATGTATGTAAGAGAGACACGCACACAACAAAATTTAAATATGAAAGTTAATTTGTACATTTTATACATGCAAACTTAAATCATGTCCATGCAAAATGTAAGTAGGATTGTAAATAGTAAATAAAATAAATCTAAAAAAGAATACAGCAATAAAAAATTTGTGTGTGTATTATATATATATATATATATATATATATATATATATATATATATATATATGTGTGTGTGTGTGTATATATGAAATCTTTCATGTTATTAGTAATTTAAATTTTTTTCCCCATGTTATTTAAGTTTTCTTCCCTACATTATTGCTATGGCACACCATAGGACACAGTCCACTTTATATATATAATATATATAATGACATGGGTATTTATTACAATCTGCTGGTGATTTACAAGGTCACTGCCAATGTCCTCATAATTCATAAAGCTCACACACACACACACACATAAATGAAGAAAATATACTTTTATGAGCACTGTCCATTAAAACCTCATTATGAAATGCTGCTCTTATTTAAAGAGTAAATCTGCTTCCAAATAAAAAATGCGAGAAAGAAAGCGAGAGCTCAGACCCCTCCTACACATCCCTTTTTTTCCGCTCTCCTCCTCTACTCCACCCCTCCACTATTTCTGCCATAAACTTTCGAACTTCACATTGCTGCCACAGACCCTCCTTTCCTCTAAAACCAGAGCACCAGGATTGAACCCCAATACTCTCCGTCTACAGATTCAGGTAGGTAACATTTTCTTGTGCATAACGTTTTTTTCGGTTCAAAACTTGCACCTGTTGAAATAAAAAAAGTGGAATAATCAATTAGTTGGATGCTCGGCGCATATGCATTTCCACGAGCACGTATTGACAATGCAGTTGATGCAACTTGCGGAGGTCTATTCAAAGTTAGCCTTTTTTGTATTCATGACTTTTAGTTTAGATGTTTGGGTCTGTCCGCTGGTCTTTGTGAGCGTGGCTCTGCGTGCTCACGATAAACAGCGAGCCAGACTCGTTCTTCTCCCGACACAAATCAGGGAGACGTGACCTAGACTGACTCTGACCTATACACAACACCCCACATTTACACTCCGCTGGGAGCTCTGACAGCCCTTCATTTCAGCGCAAATGAGCTCGCTGCATTCACCGCGGCCCTGCAGAGGAGGAAAGGTTAACTGCATACAGAAGAGCGTTAAAGCGGGAACCGCACCACAGGTTGCACGCATCCAATTGTGCTTGAGGGAAATATCGAAGCAATAAAGATGCATGGAGGAAATTATGACAAAAATATGTATTTGTATGAGCTATATGTATTTGCGCCGACATTGGTAGCAACGGCCTTATTATTCCGCAAACATTTTCAGCTTCATTATGAATTTATTGATCAATGCAGCACTAATTCATTATTTTATTTTAGTATAAAATTGTAATAGTATTAAACTAACGATCTGTAACATTTTATAATTTCCCATAATGTATGTGAAATAAAAATGTAAATATAAAAATAAAAAATGAAATATATATGCACACACGCGCATTTAAAAATATATATAATATAGCATATTGTATATTATTTTCTTTTCAGAAAATATGTATGTCATTTAGATTGATATATATATATATATATATATATATATATATATATATATGTATATATATATATATATATATATATATATATATATATATATATATATATATATATATATATATACACATATATACATATACATATATACATATAACTTATGTTTTTACAGTAACTCATCAAAATAAGTTTAACTTTTTAAAATAAGTTATGTGAAATTCAACTTAAAATGACTTGCACAACCAAGTTAATTAAACTATAAAGGTTAAAGTATGCAAATTATTTTGTTTTTAATTTGAACGTTTTTTAACTGTGTAGCGAATTAAACCACAGTAAATGTGAAATTTTCTCAGTGAGAGAATGAATCTGCTGTGTGACTGATTTGCTTCCCTTTTGTCCAGTATCGCTGCGCAGTAATAAAGTGAAATATTAAATATCAATGTGCATCGCGTGGCCAAAAATGGCTGTCCTCAAGCCAGTCGAACAGGCCCCGTCCTACCTGTTAAGAGTCATGCCCTCAGAGGCATCACCAAGCCACAAAAAAAAATCCCCACTGCATTACTCCACAATGCCATCATGGAAAGTTCAGCGCCGAGGCCAACCGACTGCACTCGCGTCGACTTATTTGTACAGCGGAGAGTAAAAAATATGCACATAAACATGCCTGGGAAACTCTCTGGGCCAGCCGTTCGGACGATTTCCTTCTTCGGTGCTATTCCGACTTATTTTTGCTTCACTCACTTTCTCGGCTCTCTCTGTACTTTTCAGTGCAGATGTTTTCAAGCCGAAGCATGGCTTGAGGGAATTGCTAGAAATCCGCTCAGAATAGCCACACGAGGAAGGGTCTCTCGAACGCGTGACCTGCTCGATACCCTTCCCAAGGAGATCGCTGATGATCTTATCATTCCCAGCGGTGAAGGGGGACATGACTCTTGACTAGCTAACTAGGGCGCTGGAATGCTGGCGGCCTGCGGTGTTGACAAACCTCTCTCCGAAGCCTGTCGTCACCGGCAGCGGGTTTATCTCCTCTGGGTCACGTGAGCGGACTGCCCCGCTCCAGGCTTCGCTGTCAGTCACTCGGACACTTAACGTCTTTCTTCAGTGACGCCGGTCAGCCAGAATCACTACGAAAACAAGCGGCGGGGAAGTGTAGGTTGTACGTTTCTGTAGCTTAGCGTCAATCATTCTGCCGAGGAGACACTGAAAACGAGTTTCGAGACGCTCAATTCAATTGTGAACATTTTAAACAAACCGTTTTTTCCAACTGTTTTTCCTTCAGTCAATCAACGCAAACCATGTTTTTTAACAATGTCTTGTTTGAGAGTCGTTTGAACAGTTAGTTGACTGGCTCCCAATCTCACCGACCAGTTTCATCATTTTTTTACCATGAATCTTCTAGTTGTTTGCGATGCGGATTTTTCAAAATCAATGCATAAACATCACAAAAAAAGCTCAAGTCATTTCTAGTAAAATACCTTAGAAGTAGGGGTGGCCGAGACGCAATTAACCGGTTTTTAAAGGTTTTGGACTATCTTCTTTATAACAAAAAGAAAAACGCGTAACAGTATGGGCAGCTCTTAAAGTGACAGCAGTCTAATATTCCCGCCGTACGTTATTTATGTTAATCGAACAACAGAAAATCACTTTTGTAACTTTAATAATAGGAAATATATATTTAATTATGCAGTTTAACATAAAAATATTATAGGTTATTGCACAATGTTTTATAATAATGATTTATTCTATTTAGTGTCCATTTCATTCATTTAAAATATTTCATATTGGGGACAAGTTATTTGACATATTTGAACAGAATAGTTACTTTCCCTGGTAATTAGGGGTTATTATAATAAATGTAACTCAGTTACTATTTGTGAGAAGTAACTAGTAACTATAATTATTTTTTTTAAAAGTAAAAAACACAACACTGTGTATTATATAATAAACTATGCATATTGCATTTGTTCTACTGTAGTTTTTACTTGTCCTCAGTAAGCTTTGCACTTATTTTTATTTAATTTAGGCTAGTATTACTAGTATTTAGGCTAGCAATTCAGAAATCTCTATGGCGGCTAGAATGTAGATATAATAAAGACCCTATATAAAACAAAAGTATCTATATCGTGATATACATCATTACCGTTAAATAAAATGAATTGTATTATTTCGTATGAATTACAAAGAAAAATGCAGACCATACAAATAGCCATCCCTTTTTTCTTTCCCATGACCATTTAGGATTTTAAAAGTCCTATCCATTCTTCCAGAAATTCACACGTTTGGAGGTGTTTAATTTGGCTGTATGCGACTCCAGTTGGGTGCATTTTTTAAGGGGTATTTGCACAAGATGGTTTGCCGAGTTTTATCATGACTTGAACCGTAAATCAAACACCCAACATTAAAGTTTATTCAGTGTTCAAAACAGGATAAACATCTAAAAAGCTGCCCGCTGAATGGAAGCAGCAGCTAAAAATAGGAAAAGCGAAATCCAAAACTAGTCGACCTGACTAACACATTACTCAGTCGTTGCCGTTAACGGCGCTGACCCGTCCCTAATTGAAAGTGAAACGGGCTAAAACAACAAGCACGTCATTTTCCTGACGGGAAGCCATTTAAACAACGTTTTGCAAATGCATAAATTGTTGAACATACCATGCACGCCATTAAAGGCCCGTTTTATGTCTTTGCGAGTTTCTGTCAAGCGCGATCAAACGGGTCACGACCGAAACCAACCGATCCCGTTAGGCTAAAGTAGTCACAGCCTACCTATCCAAAAACAACATCATCATCCCAGGCCTTCGTTACTCTCTTGGCGATATGTTGTACGTGGTAAAACCTGAGGGATTCTGGGTAAGTTCTGGCCGCGGTTTTAATGGAATAGTGCAACCGTCAAAGGTCATCCCTAAGAATAACCTCACTGCAGGCGAAGCAGATAACGAAACAGAGCGGCCGATGAGAACGCGGGCCACAGGTGCTTTCCGAGCATACGATGCATCCGAAAGACAGAACTCCCTACAGATTTGAGGAGACAGGAACGAGCAGAAGTCTGAAAAAGCGAGATAAGCCCGTCTAAGGCGAGAGCTCGGCTAATACGCGAAGATTTATAATCAAGGCCACTTTATCTTTCAGCGAAAACAGGGCTTCATCTAATCTTTCTGGAGGCGAGGTGCTAAATCCCGATTTAGGCTGTTTTGTACACATGTAAAATCAGCAATATAAAACGTCTTTCTGAAGCCACCTCTTTTTATTTACTCGGCGCCAAGAAGGGATACTGAAAAGAAATAAGCTCACTCCTACACCGCGAAGACGGTTATATTACGACACAATACGTGCCGGCGAAGTCTCATCTCGCCAGGGTCTAATAATAATAGGTTAATGACGCTGCACTCAAAGTATGATATACCGAAGCTTTGTGCTAGTGCATCTAAGCAAGAGTAAGACTGCAGAATCCACTCTGAAAGAAGAACCCGGAGGAACCGAGACCCCTGGGGTTTTAATTTTAGGAAGCTGTCAAACTTCTTACTTCAAGGCGACACATCTGTAGCTTAAGAAATGCTCTGTTTGAGATTAAAAACCATTTCATTTGACTTGGAAAGTTGGCATATACATTGAACGCTAAAAACAGCACCATTCAAACTACTTCAACTGTGACCTCCGACCTTTAAAAGCGCAACTGATGATCAATGGAAAAGTCAAATATTTGGGGTCAATAAGATTTCTTCTTTTTTTTTTAAAGAAATGTATTGCTTTATTCAGCAAAATGCATTACATTGAAATATATAAAATCGAGAGACTTTAAAGAAATTTATGTTATAAAAGATTTTTTTCAAATAATAGCTGTTGATTTGAACTTTTTATTCATCAAAGGATCCTAAAATACATATGCTACTTCCTACAAAAACATCAAGCAGTTCTGTTCTCAACATCGATAAAAAAACGATATTTTAAAATGCATTAAAGCGGAAATGTAATTTAACTTCAATACTGTAATTTCATTAACTGATATAATGTTAATTACCAACCCACTGAAGTACTGAGATCTGTTTTGTACCTTTGTAATACACCGATAACCCCTAAAAAACAGGTGGTGATGAGTCACATGATCACAAGCAGCTTTAAAAAAAGCAATGTATGTAGAAGGTGGACCGTGTCATTCACTAAACACCATCACGGTAACATACGTGAAAATTATCGCAATACACATTATTAAACGACACTGGGTGTAACTGTCTTTTTTACTCCGAAAAACGATACACTACCGTGAAATAGCATGTAATGTTTTTTTTACTGTAGCGTTTTTACCGTTTTCACATTAACTGCCATTTTCGGATGGTCTATCGCTTTAAGGACAGCACGCGGTGTCAAAATCTTCTGAAACATCTACCGAACCTGCATGACACGTGTGAATCTGCATGCACATTCACTCTTTCATCTCCTGCTCCTTTCCCTCAGCCAACCGGATCACCTCCTCCAACAACCGGCCCTGCTTCCTCCACGCACGGCTCTCAGCTCCACCTCGCGGTCCTGCCTTCCTCTCTCCTCCGCACCTCTCCCCTCTCTCTGCACTAATCCGTCCCACCCGTCCCGCCTCGGCATGGAGAAGGTGCAGCACATGACGCGGGCGGCCATTCGGCGGGCGTCCACCATGGAGGTCCCCCAGCAGGCCAAGCAAAACATGCAGGAGCTCTTCGTCAACTTCTGCCTCATCCTCATCTGCCTGCTGCTCATCTACATCATTGTCTTGCTGATGTGAGCGGGAGGGGCCACAGGGTTCTCTCTAGCCAATGGGGGCGAAGGACTATAAATAGGGGCCAATCGCGTTGCGGGGTGGTAGGGGCGGGGCTATTTATTATTTGGAGTAGTTGCATGATTTGTGTCTAAACAATTTGTAAATAGCACATTCAGAGTAAGACGAAAAAGACAAAACTAGCGGTTAAACAACAGGGGTTTTTAGCGGATGCTGAAACATCAAGAACCAGACAGTGGGGTTATTAAAATGCCAATATATTTGATAACGTCGCACACAATTGAATTAAAATCATTTAATTTAACACATGCTAAATGCTAAAGCGGCATCACATGCATCCTAAGCAGAAAAGGCCAAATTAAATAATGAATAAATAATTACTAAAATAATTAAACACAAATTTAATTAAATACTGACAAAAACAGTTACGAAAGTCTGAGTTTGGCAAGTTCTGTTTCTTGTTCTTCTTTTTAAGTCAGCATAGATGCAATAAACTATTAAAAAATATTAAGCTATTGAACATTGATAACATTAATGTTTCCTAAAAAAAAGCAAATCAGCATGTTTGAAGGATCATGGGACTGAAGCAATGATGCTGGAAATTCGTCTTTGTACATTTTTAAATATATAAAAACGTTAAATATGTACCTGGTTATAATTGCTATTTCCCATTATTAGTGTTTTAGACCTAATAAACGCAGCTTTGGAGATCATGAGACGCTTTAAATCTCGGATTAGAACGATGCACAATGGATTAGAAACGAGTTGAATTCAAGTAAAACGAGATTAAACGGCGATCCGAAGACCTGACCAGCCTCCGCCGTGAACTTCTGCTGCATGCAAGAGTCTCTCCGTGTGTCCGTCACTGTCCCGTCACTGCATGTCACCCGAGGACCCGGGGGACTCTGTCTGAACCCTGTCTCCCGTCATACACCGTGCCAAACTGAAAAACACCCGCTCAATAAAAACAGTGATCACTTGTGTGCAATAAAAAAGTGTGCCGTGTCTGTTTCCGACTGATCCTCCCACCGTACTAATTCGGTTACTGTCTGTTTATCTGACTCTGTCTCATCAGAAAAGCTCATGTCAGTCTGTCGATCGTGTTTAGCTCTTTCCGCGGCATGTGAGAGACCAGCGTGATGTAACCAGCCCGTCCTCCTTTTCACCGGCAAACGAGAAGAACATCCACTTGGGGCCGAACACACTTGGGACACACAGCCGAACGACCCGGGATACCTCCATCCCATCACTATGGATCTCATCAATAACCGAGGACTAAACCTGCTACTCAACTTCCTGCTTATAGTAGTGGCTTTACTGCTCATGCTTATTCTGGTCAAGCTCATGTGACCCGAAAATGGGTCACGGAAACAAGAATCATCGGTATAAGAGGGACGTATATATATAGGTTTCAGAGACTCCATCTCTCTCTACCTCCAAAATAATTTAAGGTTGCTTACATGACACTCTAGACTGACTTCAACTTTTTCCTCGCTTTAACTACACCAGACCAACCTGTGCGAAATGATTGACAGGCAGAGAATGTTTCTGATTGGCTATAATGCATGCTTCGCTAAATCTTAAGGGAGGAGTAAGCTAAGCGCTAAAACTGAGGCAAACGCTAAATGATGCTAAAAACCGATTTCCACTGCGTCGCTCACAAGTAAATCGAACATTATAAGAAAAAAACATGACAGTAGATCAAAAATGATGCTACATTTAAATGACAAAAAAAAAAATACAAAGAAAAAACGGATGTTAAAACTAGTGTGAGAGCGCCCTCTAGCGTTTGCCGCCTCCTACTGCTCAAAAACTATTTCATAACGATAGGATTTAGATCAAAATGGGATATTTTTTTGCGAACACCACATTTGGATTCAAGAGCATGGTCAATATAGACCAAAGGAAAATATAGACTAACGGACACTATATTTAAAATCAGTTTTTTTCCTGAAAAAAACAAAAACACTGAATATGCACTCCTCCTAATTGGACGCACACAGTCTTGGTTTTAGTAAGAATACACACTGGTTTGCTAATTATGTAATCTATGTACTCTTTGTAGATTATTTATACAATCACTGAGCTCTTGTTAAAATCTGTGTGAATATATTTATGAAATAATTGTACTCATAAAAGAGAAGGAATTAACGTGAAGCGCGGGCACTTGAGCAATAACACAATGAAAGCTAGCGCCGCGAATAAACCGCTTCCACTGATAACAGTATGTTTTTGTGTGTCTTTGTGAGCTGAATAAGACATTCTGAGGCTCGAGCGAAGAATATGAAAGGTATCGGCAACAACGGCCATTTGGAGTGAACGCTGGGTCTTAACTAAAAATAGACATTCAGCACAGGAGACCGTAACCAACTTGAAATCAAAATGGACCTAAACTACTCTCAAAGAGTTTCAATCATAACCTTGTTCTGTCTCTAAAATGACTTTTATTATCATTTGACGTCAAGAATCCATCTTACTCTTGAACCCACCCAACTATCAGGCTCTTTTTATAACTATATATATATATAAATAAAAATAAATTCTATATATAAAACCAATTTTTTTATACTGATATATATATATATATATATTAGGGCCTGTTTATATCATAAAAAAGTAAATATTGCACAAAATGAATTTAATTTAAAATTCATGTAAAAATATAAAAACTGAGAATTTGAAGCAATGTGATATTGAGTTGATAATGATAACTGTAAAAAATGATATTTCCACTATAAACAAAAAGCACAAAAACTCCAATGTTGTTTAAGATGTGATGTTGCTAAAGAGATATATATATATTCAAAATTCATTTGTTGCTTTCCAAAACATTTTTTTTCCATAATAATTTTAATATTTAATTATAATTTTCTCTCTCTCTCTCTATAATGTATTTTCATGGCACATGTTTTCTGTGGTCTGTGCTGTAAACAAGACAATTCACACAACCACTGTCTCTCCAGCAGAGGGCGACGCGAACCTACTTTTATTAGACACACACACAAAAAAAAACACTTTGCATTGCCGACTGACCTGCGGGAGCTCAGATTCCTGTCTTAGCCGCTCTCGCTGCTGCTGCTCCTGCTGCCACGAGCCGCATCCCTCCGGCCCCGGCCGGTACTCCATCTGCTCGCTCAGCCACATCTGAGTCCGTACGGCTGGCTGGATGGGCGACCCTCCCACGGCCTGGTGCCTGAGCGTGGGACCTCTCTGCCCGGGCCCGGTCAGGCCGATGGTGGGCGTCTTGCTCTCCGGTAAGGCACTGTAGGTGAGGTCTAACGTGCTGGGCTTGAGCGGAGAGGAGCAAGACGAGTCCGTTTTCCCCAGGGTGTTACTGCTGCCCAGGTCGTACTTCGCAAAGTCAGAGTTGGTGGAAAGTTTGTGCAGGCTCTCCGAGAGAAAGCCGTCTGAATAAAGAGGGTCCTGCCGGTAGCCGTAGAGCACACCTCGATCCAGGGATCCGTGAGGGTCCACGCGGTACGACGGTCTCCCGGAAGCGCTGGACTTGTCCTGGCCGGTCAGACGGGTGAGGGAGGACCAGCGGCGCACGGGCCGGGGGTCTTTCATGTCCAGGGGGCTGTCGAGGGGAGAAGGGAGCTGGCAGCTGCTCCAGGGGCTCGTGGGGGCCGAGGGCACGCTGACTTTGGAGCTGGACGGAGATGGCATGACGTGGGCCGTGGGGATGGGACCTTGAGAGCGCAGAGGCTGGAAGGACAATGTGCCGCTGGAGCTGGAGTGGTCTGGAGACACACAGGGAGAAGACTCCGGTAAGATCAGGTGTTACTAGAAAACAGAACTTTAATTTGAATGTAAACACATTGTGGGCGACACTGCTCTTCGGTCAGTGGGAAAACGCACCCTCTACTGATCCATTTGGTTTCTGTTACTAACTCAAACAAGCTTTGCAAAACATATAAGAGAAATCGACTACAGGTTTTTTTCCGAACAGCACGAACAGACAAACTAACAAATAAATAACGGTATAAATTAGTGTAAAAATTATTAGATGCTATTCTTACAAGGGATGAAATAAAATTAAATATAATAAAATCAGTGTTACATAATTATAGTGTTCGTATATAAATATAGTGTTGATTATGAACGCATAATATTAGATATTATATTATTATTGGGCTGGACAGAGTGAATTTTTTTTTTAAACTATTGGATATTATTCTTATAAGGCGTCAAATAAAACTGGGCTGAAACGGGTGTACAAACAAACAAAAAAAACATGTTAAAATAATTGGATATTATTTCGTAGACTGAAATTTAAAAAAAAAAAAAAAAGTAAAAACAACAAAATAAAACGAGAGTGTTAGAAATTAATAAAAAATTAATAATCCTCTCAGGAGGATAGGAATGAGTAGGAAAAAAACGAAAAAATTAAAAAGGTTGACGGAAATTAGTTTTTTTTTTTTTATTATTCTTATGTGAGCTGGAATGAAGGAAATAAGTGAAGTATTTCTTTAAAATAAAATGTTAAATTAAGCAGCAATGTGAATGAAAACTGAATGTACTGTGTTTAAAAGATGAATGGATACAAATGCTTCTCACGCTCAAATGAAAAGAGAAAGTTCTCATTTTGAAAGAGTGGAAGTGGACAGATTTTTCCCCTCAGAACTGATTTATAACGCCCTTGTCCAAAAAGTATTACATGGTAAAGTGGTGTGTGACACGCCACTGATGATGATATTCCTTTCTTATTCTTCCTGAGAGACTGCAACGACTGAAAGCAACTGGATGAAGATGATCTAATGTCCTCCAATATCCCATCATGCACTAGGGATTCCCCTGATCACATAGCCTCTCCTTCGTGCTTTGAAAACACGTCACGATAAACAGAGACTGAACTCATCTGACTGTGAGTCACCGCAGGAGAAAACACATTCACCAGACGACCAGACCTCAAACCTTCAAACCCAGATTCAAAGCAGCTTACTGAAGTTATATTTATAAGGGATGCACCATCATAGCTGAAACAGTATATTAATAATTTAATATATATATATATATATATATATATATATATATATATATATATATATATATATATATATATATATATATACACACACACACAAAGTTTATCTCTCCATACTGGTCAACATGACACCAAATATTGTAAATCTTTACTGAAGTGTCTACCTACTTTTTAAAAGCTGTAATTTTTCACAATTGAAAAGCAAGCTTATTTGCTTTTCTTTGATTGGTATAATTACTGCAGCCATGTTAACACAGGAATAATAAATACACCTTCTCGACTTGAAATAAACTAGAAAGAGTTTATATAGTTGTTCTGATCTTCTAAACGCAAGCAGGAACGTATAGAAAAAACGTATATATCTAGAAATGTATGCACTGCTGTAATAATATCAAATTGGAAGCAGCGGTGCGGCAAATGCGGAGGTGCTGATGTGGTCACGGGAAGCGTCTGAGCAGTCGTGGCGGACCCAAGAGCACTGACGGTCACGCTGAGACGAGCTGACAGGCTGGATCACCGTCACGAGCCAAGCTTGAGATACGGACATTCAGATGAAGAAGCTCAGCTGTCGGCGAGGCTCTCGTCATATCAGCGCTGTCGCGTGCGAGATATGAGCAATCGAATACTTTCGAAGGAGAATGCTCAGGCGGTTTATACGATATTCTGTAAATCCTGTAATAATAAGTCCTGTAAATCGCGGTCCTACTAGAGACACCTGATCAGGGAACTCTAGATACCGATTTGAATTACAATCACCCTTCTTGACTAACTTCTAATGCTAATGTAAACTGCTGCACATCTCTGCGGAGGTTTGCACAATGCAGCTCTTTGTTGGCATGAGCATGTCTGCCAACCGGAGACCATCTGGACACTGAGGAGGACTGAAACGGCACGTTCCACAGAAGAGACGCCGCTTGCAAATGTGCGCATATCATAAACAAATCACAGGGAATTACCTGGTTTTCCAGACCGGCAAGGCTACTCTCGCTTTTGCTTCCAATACAACAATCGTGCTGTTTTTGACTACCGGATCACCAACGTCACCCCCAGATGAATGCTGATATCGAGTTTAAAGGGATTTCGAAGCTTTATGAACTTAAGCCAAATCTGGGCTGCGTATCGCAATGTAAATGAACCGACCGAGGTCATAAAACTGGTTTATGGAACCTTATTACGGAATAAGAAAGGCAAAGTGAAACAAAAAGCGAATGTGTGCAGCGAAAAATTTACTCCAATATTAAAAACGACAAATTTTAAGAGTACAGCTTAGAAATGTTCTGGTTTTAGCACCAAATGCACATAAAAAAAGTGTTTTTTCTTGCATCGTCGGTGGATTTCCAAAAAAGCAAATGAGTTGGCGTAAACTGCCACAGACCAGTTTTTCACGTTTATGTGGAAAACACATACAGCTCTCTTATAAAATGAAAAAATAAAGTAACATAAACCTGACGTAATGAGATATTCTAAGCACACGCTATGATATCACACAGAAACGCCGTTTTCAACAAGATAAAAGAATTTTACTGTACAGCGTTCGCTCTCTATCCTTATATAGTCAAGTGGTCTCTAAACCTCCTTATACTTGGAGTGTTGTAAAACGGGCTGGACGGGCCATTCCAGAGAGGTTGGATTAAGCTGCCTAGAATAACCTCATCTGGTTCTAATTTACGTTGGGGTGGAGAAGAGAGAGTCAGAACAAACCAGGACTGCTGAAGCCTTGGGCTACGAGTGCTCCAGTCCCAGAATTCCCAGCAGAGGGGGGACAACCCACTTGACGGGCGTCTGCTATTTATCAACGCTGAATAAATGTGACAACCAGGTTTGAGATCAGTTTGTGCAATCGATTAGCACGGTACAGCGAAATCGGTTTGGTGTTGAAGCTCACAGATAGTAGGGGCGAGGAAGAAACAGGGTGGGCTGATCTAAGATTGGTTGACATCTCACCGAATCGACGTGTTTGGGTCGATGAATATCGTCTGATTCGGGTTTCTTGCCGTGTTTCTGTCAGATGCGCTGTGATAAATGCGTGTGTTTGTATCTGTGGGATTCTCAAATGTGGGTCACCGAAATCTACAAAGCTCTTCCTCCTACGGAGATCAAGCCATTTATAAATCATCAAAAAACGTTTTTTCTTGAAATACCGCCTGCACTTTCTGCATGTTTTCTTACCTGACTTTCTCTCAAAAATCTTTGGTTTGAGGATGGATATTTTAAAGGAAAAATGGATGGATGGAGAGGTGGATCTATGGATGCTGTAGGGGAAAAAAAATAAATGGATGCATGGATGGAGAGATCAATGGATGGATGAATGGATACTGTAGCAAAATGAATGGATCAATATATATTTTAGCCTAAAAAGGATGGGTGTATGAATAGGCTACTTTACAGGAAAAATGAATGGATAGATACATTTGATGGATGGACGAATGGATGGGCAGAGTCAAAGGTGAAATGCCAGATGCACAAACACACACAGTGCTCTAACACCATTATACGATAAGTGTCACAACATCTGCCCACTCCCAGCATCCCCCTCAGTGACCCTGATTAGCATGACATCGTCAGAAAACATCTGTGTCCAAGCGTGTCTTCAAGAGAAATCATCTCCCTATCATCCAAGCAGAAACTTGTTATTTCAGCCGCCCCCTCTCAGCGAGTCAATCAACCCCTGACAGCTGCTCACAGCTGGAAAACACGTGCTTATTTTTATTTAGTGCTTGCTAACAAGTGAACGCTCGCAGAATTGTAAGGTGACAGCATGAAGTCAACTCTGAGCGGTAAAGCTAAAAAAAGATGAAAACCAGCGCGATCACTGCGTTTTTTTCACAGGATTCCTCTATTGAAAATGTTTTTCCACATTCCCCGCTGGAGAATATTGTGATGAATTTATAACTGCGCTCATTAACGAATCATTGGTTTGAAGTGCAACTTCAAATGAAAACTGTTGAATCTGTTGATTTTGTTCACGATTGATCTCGATGTGGATCTCAAATTCAACTCGGTAAGTCAATCATTCAGTTTCTCACATATCGAAAGCAGGTTCAGTTTTCTTCTGGATGAATCGCATAACATATAACATAAGCCATATGGTCCACAAGTTAACGGTGCTGTTAATGGTCATATATGCTCAACATTAATGAGCAACTGCACACGGTTATGAGTAAGCGTACATGTGAGTGCTCCATATCTAGAGTATCACAACACACTCGTGTGCCGCCACAAGCGTGCGGACTTGACGGTCTTACCACATTAGCACATATTTAGCAACTGCTCTAAGGTTTCATTGCCACGTCTATCACCATTAGCCTGGCGCCAAAAAGACGGTTGCTGAGGACCAACAAGGAACTCGAGGGCCATTCTCGTGAGGGCCCCGGGCCAAGACACTTCTAATAAAGGACTAGGCAAATTGAAAATAGAGAAAGACGTGATGAGTGCTTCTCGAATCAGTGATGGTTTCCGGTAACAGCAATATGGAGACAAAAATGGCGAGTTGAAACCAGGCGCAGTGATTATTACTCGTCCGCGACATATAAGGGCACTGTACAATGCGGGCGACGTCAATGTAGATAAACTAGTCACGTGGTGATTGGCTGAAACCTTTCACAGATTCGAATCAGAATGATGGAAAGAAAAATGTTGGATAGAACAAAAACAAACTAAAT
The DNA here is from genome assembly GCF_018831695.1 of Puntigrus tetrazona. Taxonomy (NCBI): domain Eukaryota; kingdom Metazoa; phylum Chordata; class Actinopteri; order Cypriniformes; family Cyprinidae; genus Puntigrus; species Puntigrus tetrazona. The sequence goes on from NC_056718.1 coordinate 23,358,080, forward strand.
AGAACATTTTGAAATTAAGAGAATAGATAGATAGATAGGTAGATAGATAGATAGATAGATAGATAGATAGATAGATAGATAGATAGGTAGGTAGGTAGGTAGGTAGGTAGATAGATAGATAGATAGATAGATAGATAGATAGATAGATAGATAGATAGATAGATAGATAGATAGATGGATAGATGGATAGATGGATAGATAGGTAGATAAAACTACGGAACGATACAGAATGACAGACTGATAGAACAATAGATAAGCAGAATAAGTAGAAGTAATACTTGAACGACAGTAGGGCTGCACGATAATCGTGCGATATTTAATGCGCATTTTGCCAATAATCAGCGTTAAATTACAAATAGAATGATAAATGGAACTAAAGGATAACACAGAAAAAATTAATAAATTGAACTACACAATGACGGATAGAACAATGTATAGATAGAACTATAAAACAATAAACACAGTGATAGATAGATAGATAGATAGATAGATAGATAGATAGATAGATAGATGACTGTGCTTGAAAACTCGGAGGAGATGTCCTTACTCAATCAAGGCTCTGGAAAACTTTTCCTGACATGTCAGTTCTGTCAGCAGTCAGTATTTCCGGCTACTGTTGCATCACCAGCTGCTCAGAATTCCACCCTGACACGCGAGACTTGATGTAACGACTCCTGGACGAGTCACGGTCAACACACACCGCTCCACACACACGATTACTGACTATGAAAATTCAGGAAAATTAACATTCTTCCACAAACGGAGATGTTTAGCAGAACACCCGCACCACATTCAACCTGTTCTATACACTACAAGTGACTGAAGACTGAAGCAGCCTGGCTTGTTGACGTTGCTAGCGAGCAGACGGACAGATGGCGGTGTGTAATCTCCTTCGGCCATTAGTATTAATTCAACACGGCGTAGTAAACACGGACGCGGTGGTTGGACCAGGAGCAGCAGTTAAACTCTAAGCTGAAAAAACACAGGTCTCAGCAGAGCTTTAATGAGAGCCGAGATGACGTGGAGCGTGTTTTCAAACCGACGAGGCTAATTATCAGCTTTGGGAAAAGAAATGCTGAGCCATTACACGGTGCCTGTGTGGACGTATTCGTACGTCCTCGAGGGAACGCGGAGTGCTAACATGCTGCTTGATCTTGTTATGAAAAGATATTGTCTGTCATAAACTACCACAAAAGTGGACCACGGTGCATTTTGATAAAACTATAACAATAAAACTAGATAGTGCTGTACAATTAATGAATGAAATTACGATATGGACTCAAATGTCATTAAAAAAGGCAACAAAAGTTTTTTTGTAAAATTTTTTTACTGAAATAGCAAAATGTTCTTTTTTAAAGTAATATTAAAAACATTTTAAGGAATATAACATTACGCACTTTGTTCATCAAAATACAAAATATTGTTTACATTTTAAAAAAACGATTAAAATAGCTATTGATTTATGATTTTTTCCCCTAATAGGTTCTAAAAACAATTAAACAAGGTACACAGAATATGGATTTACTATTACAGTAAAAAGTGTAATAAAACTTCATGAATTCAATTAATTAGACATGTTTTTTTATTTATCACATTTAATTAAACCATTAATTCTTAAATCTTTAAAACATGGGATGGGGGGGACAAAAGAATTTGGAAAAATTACCTAAAACGTAATGTGCTTAATGTTTAATGTACTGCGGATAAACTGTATTTTTTTTTTTAATTATTTAGACATGCTTTTAGATTACTTTAACTTCTCTTTAAATAAGAATGTGGAAAAAAAATTACAATAGGTTGGTAGGCAACCAATCCGGCAAAAAAATAAATAAATAAAAAAAATAAAAAAATTGTGAAAAATATAAAAAACTTATATAAACACATTCATAGAACAACATAAATGACAGCTCATTGTCTCTAATATCTCAAGTCAATCTCTTCCTCTCTAAAGCACCAATAAAACAATCCCTTCCTGTGTGGTTTTTCACATCCTTCCATCAGCAGCTTGTTTTAAAGCAAAGGCAGCACCGCGGCTGCGTTCATATTGATCCATATCCATATCCAGTCGACATAAGTCTGCCTGAGCTGCATCCTGCTCCGGTGTAATTCGTTTACCTCCTTCCTTTCAGATAAACTATGTAACACAGTACCAGCAAGCAGCGGTTTCTCATTCATCATACATGTTCTTTCATACCCTCTCTCCTTGCACAGCGGGTCTCGTTTCATTCACAAGCTCGAGGTAATCCAGACCGGGACAGCACTTACCGGACGGGGTGAGGAAAACGTCAGGACAAGAGATTGCTTTTGCTCATTATTTACATTTCATTTAAAACAATAAGTAAAAATTCATTATTGGTACATTTCAAATTAATCATTCATTTACTTTTATTTATAAAAATCTAATTTTGATAATAATAATAGTAATAATTATCTCATTTTTATTTTTTGTAGAATTCATTTAAAAGTAAATTGGTGTTCATTTTTTAAATACAAATATTTATTTTTAAATGAATGTTTAAATGACTTTTTAATTTATTTTAAATCATTTTTACGACCATAAACATGCCAACGGTGATAATATTACATTGAATAAAGTATACCTTAACCTTATAGCTCAGTTAAACAATATAAGCTTTTAAGAAAGAATTAATTTCTACAAATATCCTATTTTTTTTTAACGTTAACTGTTCACAACTGATCAATTACTACGATTACGCAAACACGCTAAAAAGGTTGGCATTTAAGAAAACCGAATCAAATGTGAAATTTAAAGGCCTTCAACATACCTCTCAACACAAGCATCATGCCACAATTTGACCTTCAATAACGATCAAAAAAAAAAAAAAAACGCTGTGGATCACGAAAGAACAATTTCACAAAATTATTAGGTAGCCGAAACTAAAAAAAAAGCATTTTTTTTCTCTAATACGCCTTAGATGTTAGGTCGTACGTCTTTATAGCTCTAAATACGCATCGATCAGCCTCTCATCCGTTTCTTAGCACAACGTGCCTCATTGGTTTTCATTGGCTAAACGTGCAAAGTAAAAGTTCTTTGTGGCGGTTTTCACACAAACATCACGCCGAACCTTACACCCAAGCGCACTGCAGCTGGAGCCTGGTGACAGACGTTCTAGCCCTCGGGGAGCGCAATAACAGAGACGGAACGCACGGGATCACGTTCACCACAAAAGGGCCATCATCACAGCCGTAATGGCTTACATGCGATTCCCGAACAGATGAAAGGAGGTCAGCATAAAGGAGGGTCTATGTACAAGGTTCCTTAATGGCTGAGCTGTGCCAGAAAACATATGGAACAGCTTGAGATGAAATGGCAAAATGGAGCCGAAAGGATGAGAATAAACCAGTCTGGTGTTGAAGCGAGAGAGGATTAGCTGCTGACCTCATTCATCACAACAGAAGCTGCTCTCCTTTTCTACATCCAACGGCTTTCGTCAATTGATCTCCAATGAATTAAAGAGCTACGCATTTTACAGACCAACTAAGGCTGAACTTGTTCATTAATGAAAAACTGGTATAAAAACGGATATTTACAAGTGTTTGGCGTCAGATGGAGCGACTTTAGTTCTGCAAGGAGGAATTAAATTGAGCAAAAGTGACAGGAAAGACATTATAAACGTTATCGTGAGGTCTGAAGACCGGAGTAACGACGATCAAAGGAATAAATTACATTTTACAATACACCGAAACAGAAGACTTTCTTTTAAAATTGTAATATTTCATATTATTGAGCCACGTCGAGCGTAACGTACTTCTTTAAAAATGCATATATTAGTGATCTCAAATTTTGAACAGCAGCAAAAAATGAAGCGGAAACATTTTAAATGAATATTAATGTGCTTATGTCAAACTACATTTACTACGCGACTAGTATCTAGCAGAGTTATATGAATTAGAGAAGCCAAAACCAGCAAAACAACATTACATAATATAACCGAGACCTGAGCTTTCTCTTTTTTAACGAATTCCGCTATGGAAAAGTCACGTGGAAAGAGGCATTAAACCCAAATAGTTTCCTTCCTGTGGTAAAGCAGCAGATTTAGCACAAACCCCTTCGTACGTGTGGTCTTCGGGAACGCAGGTGAGGTTTCAAATCATTACGTAATTATAGACAAAGTTAACTTGTTAAAATGCGCTGGTGATCTTTCCACGAAGTCAAAAAACTAGCGTTCGATAAAAGGCGCTAACCTACTTTTGTGAGCATGGACCTTAGTATATAATTAGAGAAATTACCCAGTCTCAGCGGGGAGGTTTTTCCACAGGACTACATCTTGCAGTGTTTGAAGGAACGAAAGCTCTTATCTGGTTCCTTTAAGGCAAGAGGATTATCCTTTTTGCTAAGCAGAACTGGATTTCATTCGGTTTTCTATGAGGGTGGCGATATGACTCATGTTTCAATGCGGCAAAAGTAAACAAAAAAAAAAAAGTCTCGCTTCCGCATCCGTGATTAGAGATGCTGAAAATCAATTAGTTCGCGTCGCCATCTGAACAATTAGCCGACCAGTTAGTCGTAAGTAAGCCGGGATAAATTATAAACTTGTCTTTTTAAAAATGCAACAGCTCAGATAGAAACTGCACCCGAAAAGACGACAAATTTGTTACGAAGTGCTAATTAGATTCTAACGATGCTGTCGAACGAATTAATATACAAAAATATGAATAAGCAACTCGGTAGTTGGATGATTAAGCCATAGTTATCTAGTTGGCGTAACACTGGCAACTCATTTTAATATTAAAGAAGAACCTCGTTAAAAAGCATAGCGGGAAACTTCGAAGAGAAGCCAGTCGGGAGACTTCATGCTACTAACCAATTAAAACGGATGCAGAGAAAGAAACACGATACTGAAAACAATAAAAGCACGGTTTCCATAAAAACCCCTCCAGGTATCGGTCGACAGGAAGTGAATGATGTGTGATTTCAGTGATGTTACACAGCTTCCTGTTTACCAGATAACTCGACGGCGCAGACAATACTAGCAAGCAGCGATGACAGAAAATGTAGGTCACCAACACGGGGAGCTTGGAGGCTTCAAAGCTGCGTCATTCCTCGACGAAACGGCATTATGGTATATTATAAATAGCGAGATTTGGTTTCAGACGTGCAATAATCCTGAATATCCCAAATCATCTGGAAATACGACTAAAAGGCTTTCTTTTTGCGTTTCTGCTAACTCACTCGTCAGCCAATTACCACCTCCATGTGACGTCTAACGCTGACCTTAACTAGCCTTATATAGATAGACTGCTATATATTTTCATGAGGCAGTCCTTACCTTCTTCTGTCCTCCATAATACGATTAAGATATGCTGGATACCACACCGATCTACTTTCAACAAGGAGAAAAAAACGCAAGTTAGCCCGTCCTGGTCATGCGGTTAAAACCCATAGAGATTATTAATTAAAAATGGCAGGGCAGGAGCTTCCAAGTGCCAGCGTGGCTGCTCTCCAAATGTAATTAGAAAGCTTCGCACAGACAGACTTCTATCCTTTCATGCTGCCCTCATCTATAAAAACACAGTGTCTTATTAACTATCCGCATACTACACATACTGGTTTTCCAATTTATAGAGTTATGATAGAAAATCCTATTTGGGTGCGATTTAAATCAAAGCTCTGCTTGACTCCCAATTCAGAATCGATTAAGCCGGTGTTTGCTTGCACAGAAAATCTTGACGCCTCTGCCAAAAGGTGAAACGGTACGATGGTTCTGAGTGACCCAAAGCTGGCGGGATTTTTAACACTGGTTGACACCATTGAGCTTTCAGCACAACACAGTATGGCAGATGAGTAAATGAAGATGCCAGATGCCCATGTCTCAAAGCAAATGCCAGAGAAAAGTCATTATGGGTATCAGGTAAAGGTCTTCACGAGATGCATTATCACACTTTACGATAAAGAACGGCCCAAAGCTTTTTTTAATATGTAGATTGCTAAGAGATGGGCAAGAAATTACATAATCTTTTTCTTTATTAAAATGAGATGATGAATAATGATTTCTTCTAACTGCATATAAGAATATTTTATATATATATATATATATATATATATATATATATATATATATATATATATATATATATATATATATATATATATATATATATATATATATTTATAAAATATACACATACATACATATACATTATATATATATATACATATATATATACATACACGTATATATATATATATATATATATATATATATACATATATATATATATATATATATATACACGTATATATATATATATATATATATATATATATATATATATATATATATACATATATATATACACGTATATATATACATATATATATATATATATATACATATATATATATATACACATATATACACACATATATATATACACATATACACACATATATATATATATATATACACACATATATATATACACACATATATATATATATATACACACATATATATACACACATATATATATACACACATATATATACACATATATATATACACATATATATATATATACACACATATATATATATATATACATATATATATATATATATATATATATATATAAATTAATCGTTCCCCAGCACTAGAAGAAATGTTTCAATTTCTATATGTATTTCATTTATGTATTTAAATTAATACAAATATATATTAAAATATTTCTATAAATTTAATTTTATATTATATTATATTATATTATATTACATTACATTACATTACATTATATTACATTACATTACATTATATTATATTACATTACATTAAATGTCTAGCTTTAAATTAATAAACAAACACTTTTACCAAGACCACTCAAAGAAGTCCAGGCTATTCAAAATGTGGCAAGTTAAAACGAAAAAAAATCTAGAATACTTTCCGACACGCTTAAAGAGGTTGAGGAGTTTTAGGGTAAGCAGTATTTGGCTGGACTGTTACCGATATAAAAAGCGATTGTTTTTGGCCTTGGGAGAAAATGCTATTAGGCTAACCGCCGTGAAGCAACGTGCGGGACATATCTGCAAGGCAAATGAACAAATTCGTTTTTGCATATACACATGAGCTGATATGAGCAATTAGCAAATTTGATGAGCCTACCGTATACCTCATTAGATATTCATTGGCAAAAGGCTTCGTATCGTTATTATATTCGCGAACAAGCCCAAAAATCTAGCAGTCGCTCGAGGGAAACGGTTTTGGCTCTCATGTAAACTAAGAAGAGAATGTTAACGCAGTGTTGTGTTAAACGCGTTCCTCATTTAGTGTCTAAGCCATCATTAGCGAGATGGGTTGGGAGCAGCTGGCGTATGAAATATATCTCAGGGTGGGTTTATGGGGTACAAGACAGAAGGCCATGAGCAAACAATACCCCCCCTTAATCAAGCTAACTGCATTACCCAACTCTCTGTCAAATGCTAATACGCTAGTCCCAACTGGTTAATCAGACAGGGCCAGGAGCTAATCTAGCCCAAATCTAATAGAGGGTAACATTTTGACCCGGAACTCTCTTGGGACCGAGATGTTTGGTGAAGGTTTGAGGAGAGAAATGCAGTTAATACCACTAGATTCATACTAGATTATTTTACACATAGTAGCATCTTATAAGACTATTTATATTTTATGTACAGAAACAGATAAAGATGTTTTTTGTCAAAAAACTACTACCCGTCAACGTAACTTAACTTAACTAACAAACTAAGACCCATTTGAAACAAAGAAACCATATCTATAGGGATCTGCTCAAAGTCCAAAAATGAATTAATACTTATTTCGCTTGAATAAATATATGAAATGCCGATTGCATGTTTGCAATAAGGAAGCTATATATGAAGATTTAATTTGCGAAAACACAACAGATAACTCAGTTCTCAACAATTCTCAAAAAATAGTTTTTTTTTTTCATTGTGCATTCTAATTATTCTTAACCAAACTGCAGTTGGGTTAGGTTAAAAACTTAAAAAACAAATGACAAAACATGATTTTAAAAAAGTAATAGATATGTATTTGCAAAAAAAAAAAAAGAAGTAAACGAGCATCAAAATGCGACTTTAATTACATTTTGAAATACATTAAATTCTTAAATGATAATAATAGTTCTATTATTTAAGCTTTTTACAACAAAGATAGCTATAAAAAAAAAAGAATACATTATTTCTTGCAATATATAATGGACATTTTCTATATCTATACCTAAAACGTGAATTTTATTATTTCATATTTTATTATTTAACTAAAATGAAAAAATGTTAAAGCACAGAAAACTAGCACAAATCAAAACTACTTATATTAAATGCAAATACAAACTGCTTGTGTTAAAAAAAATAAATAAGTTTTTATATAAAATGGAGCATTCTGTTTTTATTGCAGTGTTTAATCGCTACATGGAGCCTATAAATGGAACAGAGCTACGTCTTAAATGAGGTTTTAATCTAAACCCACCCTACACCCGGTTTAATCTAAACACAGACACACATTTTGTCATTAAACAAGGGCTTCTCTTCTACAAATAAGCGCTGGCGTGTGACACAGTGCTGCTAAAAGGTTAAAAACAATGCAAAAGCGCGGCGTCACGAATACACTGGAATGCACGTCACTTGCTCCTCGTGTATTTATGGATGCTTCAGAGGCATCCAAGGCATCTTTTCCAGCAAGTCTTAGGGCACCTCTGTGTTTATTCTCGGCTGATAAGTCATGCGACTCAGGTTTCTTTTCGACACAGCTGATCCTACGCAGCAAGACGACACCTTTGCCGTCCCGAACTAAGTTGCGTAAGAGCTCCGTGGAAACGCGCGTAAAACGAGCGCACAAAAACAACACAGAGCTACAACAAGCGGGGCAACGACCCTCGATGAATTAAGATCAGCCATGTCGTTCTCTTAACATCAATCCCAGAGTTGTCGAAAACAAGAACGGAGTCCCCGAAAGGAGCCCCCAGGGGTAATTACAAAACTGCCGCTGCTGCCCAAGGAAAGGTATAATTAGTGACTCGGGTCATGAGGCGTCCTGGTTCAAAACGAAAAGGAATTTCCTGTGCCTTCTTCTAGGTCAGCCACTGGCAGCTCATTTGGGAATCCTGGTCCTCAAGGTGGAGGAAAGTAGGTAAATTAATCTGCAAGAGGACACGTCTCTGGCACTGTTCTCAAGGTTAAACACGTGTCACGGGAAAGCCTGACACCTTGGCAGGACAGGGTTTTGAGAACGGAGACGTCTTACGAGGAAAAAGTCGCTCCGTCACGAGAGCGAAGGGCGAGATGACGACTGATAACCACAGAGAAACCTTTACAATTACTCCATTAGGTTGATTAAATGGCTTCATGCGCGTATACAGAGATCACATCTTCGTGGGAAACCGCGTCCGAGTCGTCTACGTGAAACAAAATCGCATAACATTAGAAAAAAGATTGATATTATAGTGTCGTGTTTTAAACGCCTAATTCTGTATAGGCGCCTAAGTCAGAAAATCAAACCTCCCTATGAATTGTATCCAAATCTAAACGCGAATTCGTTAGCCTTTTTTTTTTTATGCCAGTTGGCTTGAGGCCCGGTGACTCCGCATCGGAGGTCACATGTGCTCAAAGTGACTGAGCGCAACATCACAGGATGTCCTCGATGCAGATATACGGCACTTTCTAACGAACCGTAATGAGGCCGTCTGCTAATTATGAAATCCACATGAGAAGAGCGCGCCCCCAGTATGAAAACAGAAAAAGCTAAGGCCTTTGACTGGCAATAGCATTGTTATAGACATGCAAAAAAAAAAAAAAAAGAGAAACTAGATCAGTGAGGGCGACTTTCAAACTTGACACTCAACATATAAAATATACCACAAATATATATACATGCATATAAAATCAATCTGTATTTCAAAAACTCAATCAGGCCCAATAAATCATCCCAGAAAAAGGAAATGTGAGAGCAGCTGTTAAATTATAGGGTGCAGCTAACTGTACATTACGGCTGAACGTTCCAGATTCTTTCAGTGTTTTATAGAGTGAAAATGAAATGTAAGCTGAAAACTAGATATAGCTCTTTCACGGAGTCTCCCAGAACAGTATTGTTTTTTCACGTAGATTACAGAAATCTTCATGAAAGGAAGATTCGGGAGAGAAGGACTTCAGGGCAGGCCTGCATAAAGCCATCTTTGAGCACAGTACAACACGGCCAGATTAAAACAAAGAGGCTTATTTTGGAGAATCATCCGTAAGCCTTTCTTTATCAGATGCGCGGCTCACACTGGTCTCCCTGAAGTGAAACTTGTATTATACTTGCTAGTTTACTAAAAGAGGAATTTGTCAGACTTACTAGTAAACAACAAACTGTAACAGATTTCCAAGTTTACAGGCTCAACCAAGTAACACAGCAGCGATAGGGTTGTATTTAATAAAAAATGTTGATGATACGTTACGTGTTTGGATGTTAAAAATATCCCAACTTAATATGTAAAAGCAATTGTTACTAGATTGATTAGCATTGCTCTGTTAATTGTTATGTTGGTCTGATTAGGACTCAACCAATGGCATGAGTTTGGGGGCGGGGATATCAGTTTTACCAGCCAATGAAAAATGAAGGGAGTGTTCTACATTATTATTTTTTCAAGTTCATTTGTTAACACTAGCGACGCAAAAATGACTCCAATTAGCCTTTTTTATATTTTTAAGTCAATATCGTACCTTTTTGGTAACGCTTTACAACAAGGTTTAGTAGTTAACTACATTAGTTACATTAGAATTAAGGCTGAACGATACTTCTACAGCATTCACTAATCTCAGTTCATTTCGGCATTAATTACTAATGCATTATTAAAATCATTATTAAAAAGTTGTGCTTGATAACATTAGTTAATGCACCGTGAATAAACACAAACCAATAATGAACGATTGTTACACTGTAATAAATGTGCTGATCATTGTTCGTTCGAGTTAATAACTGTTAACTAAGATTAATAAATGCTATAGAAGCATAGTTCAATATTAGCTCATACCTGAACCTCATTGTAAATGGTTACGACTTTTTCTTCAGTTGCTTATTGAGGGGGGAAACCTGTGAAATTATTATTCCGGCATCATCAGATTAGCCGGAAACACTGAATAAACACGCGCATGAAAACGTATGAATGGCATCCGTTAAAAATCAGCTTTGAAGATTAGTCATCACGTCTAGCAAGTGCAGGGGTGGTCACGGTTCTCTTCCCTACCATGCGGCGATATCACGGCTCTCATCCTACACGGTGATCACAGATGTTTCCGTAGCAGATCTGTCCTACTTCTGGAGCCAGAAGTCGAGATCGGCGCCGAGGCAAAGCCTTGAGGTCATGCTCGACCTCGCTCTTGCGTTTTCGCAAAAAAGCCAGAATCGCGACGGAATGCATGAACGGCCTGTGGCTTGACCTCGACGTGTTTACTGCGCTAATGATAAAGAGATCAATTAAAGCAGCGAGCCGTGATCGATACGAGCGTGACCGTGGTCTGCCCGACGGCAAGGCGGCCTTGACTTTGTCTTCCTAGGGCACCGAGCCAGGCGAACGTCAACTCTCTTTAGACAGCAGCGGGACAGGAAGTAGGGTGAGGATGGTGAGAGGGGGATGTCGGCTATTGGCTGCTGAAATGTAGGGCAGAACGGTGCGTCTCCAGCTGGAAGCTCACCCTGGTAGAGACATGATACACCATAGCGCAAATCCATCACAGCCCTAGGCATCAATTACGATTATAGAACGGGGGGGAACAAAACCGCATGTATTTCTATTGAAGGAGGGACTGCGAAATTGGTTTAGTGACCACAAATGATAGAAGCTTGGAGGTTTTTGACCACCTAGCAACACCCTAGAAAACACCCAAAACAACTCGTCCAGAATGCCCTAGCAACTGAAAAACAAGGGAAAGCGGTAATCACATTTTCTTCTTATGCTATTTCATTATTATACTCAATACCTCTAAAAATAGGTTACTTTTTAATTCAGTTTCAATAATAATTTTCGTTTAAGCATCAGTACTTTTGTTTACTGCATTTTTTGGTTTTTATTAACAGTTTTAGTACTTTTATTTCAAAGTTTAATCGAGTTTTACAGTTTATTTAGCGCGAATGTCGTCTGGTAATTTAACCCACGACCTTGATGAAGATTCTATCGAGATTGAGTTACTGGATACAGACCGTCAGTGTAGGATAAAAGTTACTTTTAAAAATGTGTATTAATGTATTACAATATTGCGTCGCATCCTAAAACTAATTACGTTGTTAAGTTCATTTTTATTAAGAAAGGTAACGCGTTATGTCACTTTTAAGTTACTTTTTAACTTAAGGGCAGGGATCGCTTGTTTGATTTTCATATAAAAAGCCCTTTTACAAGAAAAGCAAACAAACTACCTGCATGAAGAATATGACGCAGGAGAAAGGAGAACACATTTAAAAAAAATGATTACTACTATGGTTGAATCGGATCATCGAAATCAATCGGAAAAACATGCTAATTTGTGTTAACATATTGAACTACTGTAGGTTTGTCTAATATTCAGAGTCTGCATTTGACTGTTTTTATTGATTTCGGTGATTACTGAATCAGCAGGATAAAAGTAAAAGCATGCTCAGATTTATTCTAGAACTACAGCAACACACACGCCTCTCATTCACAATTTCGCTCAACATGGCAACACGAGTGCTGTCAGTCGATACATGGGAAACAGAGCAAGCGGCGTCACTCATTTGAAAAAGTCGCATTACTTTGCAAGTTACTTCAAAAAAGCAATCTGATTACACTTGTGTTAATTGTAATGCGTCCCCCCCAAAAAACCAACTGCACTCAATTTGTGTTTTGAACGTTATTGTAAAAGAACTGCCTGAATTCTGCATAATACACGAAGCTTTCCAAAGCAAATGCACCGACTGAGCTGCCCTGCTTATTATAGCTGCTAAGCTGTTGGTAGTTACATACGCTGAAATATGCATGAGTTCCTATGCGATAAATAAAGGCAGATATAATCCGGCGTGCACGTTTTGATAATCATCAATTGATCACCATCGCAACGAAAATCCAACGAGCCTTTAGTCCGTAATTTTCATCTCCCAACCAAACAATGCATTAACCGTAGGTACATCCCATTTAGCTTAGAGCCAAAACTCCAGGCTAAGATTTAATGCACACACAATTGGTGTGACGTTTGAAAACCCAATCCAAGACTGCTAATGATATCCTACCTCAGGTCAAATCTTACAGGGCTTCACCTAGACTAATGTCGGTAAAAGTCAAACAAGAAATGTTATTAGTTACTTCAAAATCGAAAAAACTGTGCATACGGTTGGCCTAATAATTTCTATACCGTGTAACACAAGTAAAAAACCCCCCCAAGGATCAGATTGAGGCAGCGGTGAACACGAATCATGGTGTTTAGATGCAAACAGTCATTTGGAAAAAGAGAAAACTAATGGATTTAACGTTAGTCATCATCTTATAATCTCTACCCATAAGCCATTGCACACGTTGGCCTACATATATTTAAGAGACATTGAAGCGTGACCTATTTCCGGAGGCTTTCACAATCCGTCGCTTGCTCAGGGTAACTTCTCAAAAATCGGAAAAAGCGGTCGACGTAACAGGAAGAAAGCCCTGGTTTGACCTCGCAATAAAAGCATCAAAATCTCTTTATCTGTCGGTGACGGCGAAACCGGAGCCGATCCCGTTTGAGGTTACGTCTGACCAAAGAGGAGCGTGCGGAGACGGGGTCATGACTTCGTAATGAGCTTGCTAGAAAACGTCTTACTGCGAAAACCAGCCGCGATCGATAACACGTTTCACACCTCACAAAGCAGATTAAAAGCCGGTCGTGAACGTCTCGTACCTTCTACGCTGTCAGAACACGAGGTGCCGATGCCGGTATCGCCGCTGTCCGAGGCGGCGCTGTGACGGCGTCCGCGGCTGCTAACGCCAGTGGCGGAAGAGGAAGCTTGCCATGCCGAGTCGCAGCCTGGGACCCATCCAGGAGAGGACGTGCTCGAACCTAAGAGACGGACAGAACGCGGTTAGCATGGGCATTTAAACCGCTTTGTGCTTTCACGGTGAAAGGCGTTTAAGTTAAAGGACATAGGAACTACAAAAGCAACTGCAGGTGAACAAGCATAGGGCTGAAAATCAACAACTGGGTCTTATTCAGAATCATTCATCACTATTAATGTCAAGTAAATATAAAAAAAAAGTTCAATTAAGTACTTAGTTTAGACAAATCTATACTCATATTAATAGCTATATTAGTGCTGTCAAACGATTAGTCACATACAAATAAATATATTTTGCTTTTACACACACACATATATAATATATAAACATATTTTTTCTAAATATATACATGCATGTGTTTGTATTCACATATGCATGATAAATATACATAATAATGTTTGTATATTATGCAAACAAAAACGTTTACTTTGGATGTGATTAATTGTATGACATCAGCAATTATTATTATTGTAGATAAAGTTATTAAAAGCAATATTGTTATTTATATTTATTTATTATGTTATATTATATATATATATATATATATATATATATATATATTTAATATGTTATATATATATATATATATATATATATATATATATATATATATATATATATATTTTTTTTTTTTTTTATATATATATTATTTTAATAATTAATAATAACAATGATAATAGATGTTGGTTAAACACAAAAATATCATATTACATTTTTATAATTGTTATAATACTGGAACAATTAAAAATTCAGCTGTGACCTCACAGGAATAAATTACATTTAAAAAACCTTTTACTGTAAAACAAGCAGGCTGATAAGACCTACTGACCTCGAACTTTATGTCGTTTAGTAAAAAATGTTAGAATCGAACATATGAAAACATCACCTCTAACGACTTTGTGGGACACGAACTACTAAAGCACTAAAAGAAGGTGAGGTTCAGTGAAGCAAAGGGTCAGATTTGCCCTAGAGGACTCGTCCCCAATATCTGCTGGCCTAATCTATTCTGAGGTGTAATCTCTTTAGGCTGTCCTCTGTAATGCCTGGCAGGAAAAAAAGTGGAATATAGAAACTCTCTGCCCAAAATCTCAGAACATTTTGATTCCCTGCCAAAAAACATCTTAATACCGATTCATAAAACAAAGCTGTGCGATGAAAGATTTCCACAGATATACTTTTGAGCTGATCACTGACTTGTTATTAAAACCGTGCAAAGCATAAACATCGTCCTTTTTCCTCCAGGTACAGTCAGCAAAATCGTGCACGTGCATTTTTATGGTGCCATGCATCACAGAAAACTCACAAACTGAAGCGTTTTTCCCTGAAACAGCAATGAAGAGAAAAATTAAAAAAACTTGAGACGCCGCTGTACGAACCCTAAAACTAAACGAAACCCTAAAGCCAAGCTCCAGCCGCAATCACTGAGGTCACGACCAGAATTAGCTCTCCGTAATTCCTGGGTGGAAAAAACCTCAAGTTCATAGCGGTTCGTACGAAAGCGATCCACTTCGGCCATTGTGAATATATGGAGATCTGTAAATGTCCCGGGGAAACACAGGGCTTGTTGTTGATGAGGCGCCGGCGACTTCTAGACCACCGGCAGTTATGCAACGTGATATGAATTATTAAAAAATAGCTGTCAGGAAGACCGGTCAGAATCGGTTGCGTCACTGTTCGATATTCAGACAACTTCTGAGTGTGAAAACACGAGCTTCTAAACACCGAACATGCGTTTGTTCGGGTTTCCCTTTCACCACTGAACAATAAAACTAAAATAATAATAATAAAAAATGAGACTAAAGACAAATTTAATTTACACTTCAAAATGTATATAGAAATATAACAGATATACTGCTGTTAAATAATTAAGTTTTTGTTTATATGTGTGCACTGTGTATATTAAGTATACATAAATAGCCACGTGCAGTATATATTTTTAATGTACACTTTTATATTACAGATTAATAGATTTAATACATAAACATATATTTTTCCTTAAATATATGCATGTATTAGTTTGTATTTATATACATGCTGTATATACATATATACACATACATACACACATATACATACATATATATATATATATATATATATATATATATATATAAAAATGCAAACGAAAATTTTTTTTTTGGATGCAACTCAATCGCACTAAATTACACAATATTTAAATAATATGTAGAAATATTTTTTT
>NC_056718.1:23379286-23391786 GCF_018831695.1 Puntigrus tetrazona
TCCCAGGCTGTTTTGACAAAGACACAAATGATAACTTATCTCATTATCTATTGAGTAGAGGTGTGCTATTACTTTCCCAAAGGTATTTTACACAGCTGAGTTAAGGCTGCTCTGTGCCTGCTTTAAAATAAAGGCACAATGTCATATGAAAGCCAGGCTAAATTATGCCAGTTCTCAAATGGTCATCACCTCTGAACACTATTGATCGCACCTAAATGCCACTTTAGAAGTGCTTCTGTGGCACTTTTGCGGAGTCGATTTGGCGTGAGTGATGTGAATTACGATTTTCAAAATAAATCAATAATATCACGCTGAAAGTGGCACCTGAATATTCTGGAAAACATGTCGGGAGCGTTTGTGGTAATACGTTGCATTTGAAACAATACAATATTACAGAATCAACTGGCACCGATCAAAATCAACACCGGCGCAGAGCGAGATAACATTTCTAGAGTGTTTTCCATAAACAAATCTCATTTTTCTAACCAGCGATCGTGTTGTTACAGAACAAAGGTCTTTGACCCTTTTGGAGAAGAACGGAGGCTGTTGCTACTCAACCCAAACAACACATTTCCTCTCAGAGGACTGAGCGAGAGCTGTTCACCACACCACCAGCGTTGACAATTTCCCTCCTGTATTTTGCCACGGCTCGGGGGCTGGTTTGGGAGAGAAACGCACGAATAATTCGGTCCGGTGCGAGTGGGACGTACGAACCAGGGCATCAAGAATCAGTGTTTTTGTGCATGCTATCGGACTAGTGCAGACTGCACCCAGCCCCCACTTCCTGTCTCTCTGCCAGGAAACCAGCGGCTGCGTTTGAACACAGCGGACCTGCACATGCCGTCCATAGTAACAGTACCAGGCTTAAGTATGACCGGTCAGTATTTGGTGTACATTTACATTCATTTCATAACTTTCTGCTTACAATACCTGGTCGCTCTAAACAAAGGTCTTTGCTTCTCGACAACACGCATATCAACCGGAATTCTACATGAAATATGCAACAACTAATCCGAATAACATGCTTCTTGAATTCTTATTCCCATAATACGATCTTTGTCTCCAAACGTACAGCATGAAACGTCACCCGCACTCATTACTTAGAGTCTCAAAGCCTATTTTCAAATTTAAATCAGATCAAGCGCCAACACAAATAGCCATGCCCCACATTAGTCTGGTTTCGCCTGGAAAGGAGAGACTTACAGTTCGATCGAAGCGAAAAATATAGTTGTACGGATGCAAAACTTACAGTTGTTGGTCGACATGGGAAATGCACATTATGCAGAAGTAGCGGGAGGAAGTGGTGTTTGGTAAGCGTGCGTTACCTTGTGAGGAACTCCGTCGGCCAATGAAATCGCATGAAACGCATCACAGACACTTTTGAACAGATGTGGCGAAATGGCTTGCTTTTAAGCGTCATTTGTTCTACTATTTATTTGGTTCTCGAGTGGAAACGAAATAAAAATAAAACCCGTCGGCCTTTGTTTGACGCCCATTAGCTTCTGTTTGAACTGAAAGGTCAGGACTTCTGACTTTGTAGTTTTCCAGAGGCACTCTAGTGGGACTCTTGTTAAACAGATCTCAGCAGGAGGCGTCCGGTCTCAACAGCCACGCTAGAAACCGTAGTCAAAGATCAATACCGGTCTAGGTCAGAGGGACCTTTATGAAGTGTTTGTGGAACTGGAGCAGACTCTGATTCTCATGTGCCTCACAAAGTGAATTACCTAAAAGAAAGAGTCAAAGCATGTATACCTTGAATAGCTCACACAAAAATTGTATTTACTCTAATAAGCGACCAACTCACATTTTCTGATAAATTCATTGTTTAGTTTTCAGCCGTAAACTGACTCTTTAAAACTCTTGGTGAAAATGCAGGTTTATGCTGTTAGCAACTGATTTACTTCGAGTTACGAGTTTTTGCTAACGCTGTTCGGACGCCGAGAAAGATGTTGCAAATTTCACAAACTTGCTAACGCGGTGTTTCTCGATCAGCAATTTTTCTTTCCGGTTAGCGGGGCGACGGCTGACCGTGCAAAGCAGGACGCGCCGCCCAACTTCACGCGCATTCACGTCAACGTTCATCACGAAAGCAGAGCAAACTAGCTCTTTCTAGTACAGCGTTTGCTCCGTAAACCTGCTAGTCGTAGTGACTGATGTTTTTCTCCCCCTGAAGCGTTCCAGGTGAAAAACAACGTTCGCGTTCCACCTCTGGGTTTATGCAATCAAGCTACACCCCAACCGCCAGAGCAACACGTTCAGTTCTGTCCTGTTCATATAATCACGTGCAACACGAGAAGATCACAACGCCTCAAACAAACAGCTGGCTTTCTTCTTTATCAGCCTTTAGAGCTCGCGGCGGGAATGAACGTTGGGTCAGAGATGTCCGTGCTTACCTTTAAAGAAGATTGGTCTCGCTCGGGGCTGAAAGGAACGAAACTCCATATCTGCTAGAAATAGAAAACAATAGAGTTTAGGTGCTCTTTTAGACATTCGGTGGCTTAGATGCTCGCACTCAATCACTCAAGCAGATGCTTCTGACATGAGGCAACACGTGCAAGGCTTTCAAAAGCTTCTCACCTAAAGGGTTTTGAATAAATTTAATCTACAATCATATTAAGTTCTCTGGACATCTATCTATGGGTCTGTTTATTCTATATAACCTTCTGTCTGTCGCTCCATCTGTTAGTCGAGGCATTCATCCATTGGCCTATCTGTCTGTATTTTGGTCATCCATCTATCATTATGCCACTTTTTCTTCCTCCCTCTAAGGTGTTCATCTCTTACAACCTTTTTTGTTAAATTGCAAGAAAAAACGTAACTTCGTTGCAACTTTGAAAATGATAAAAAATATATATATATATATATATATATATATATATATATATATATATATATATATATATGTGTGTGTGTGTGTGTGTGCATCAGTTATATAGTTACATACCGTATAAACAACTTCTTTATTACTGATAAACAGATTACATTTTTGACAAAATTGTTTATAAAAACCTTAAAAAATCCATCCATCTCTTACAACCTTTTTGTTAAATTGCAATATAGAATTATATATATAATTATATATACAAGATAAAAAAAATTATATATACACGTGCGTATCAGTTATATACGGTAACATACCGTATAAACAACTTCTTTATTACTGATAGATACAATTTTTTTGACAAAATTGTTTTTATAAAATCCTTTTAAAAATCCATCCCTTACCTTTTTTGAAAAATTGCAAGATAGATATAAATTGTAACTTTGTTGTAATTATATATATATATATATATATATATATATATATATATATATATATATATATATATATTTTTGCATTTTCAAAATTACAACAAAGTTACTAAATTGTAACTTCATTGTAATTTTGAAAATGCAAAAAAATTATATATGCGTGTCAGTTATATACGGTTACATACCGTATAAACAACTTCTTTATTATTGATAACATTGATAAACATTTCTGACAAATTTGTTTTTATAAAAACCTTAAAAAAATAAAATCCATCCATCCGCTTTGAAATGAAAGTCCAAGATGCCAAGATTCCCCACGAACGACGTAATGGTGAGTTCGGGTATCCTTGGTGGCACATTCGGAGACATAAAATCAATAACGCTTTATTATTGATAAGGCTAGTGATCCGTCTGCAGGAAGTTTAGGATCCATTAACGTCTCATCTTACCTTCAGCTTCTCCTCTGAGAGGAATACTGAAGCTCTACAGACCTTGACCGCGTCTAACGGGAGCTCAGACTTCACTAGCAACTCATCCAGTCAATGGATACGATCTCACAACAGAAGCTTATTATAGTCACATGTTAACGCATCCATCAATAAACGCATGTCCTTATTTCAAGGACAAACACAGCGTTGTTAGGTGTATAGAAATGCATTTCATACACTCAAACGCTAACCTTGGAAATGAGGCTAAAAAGAAGATGCGCAAAGTACGTGGAAAGGCTTGCTGTTAAAGAGCTTTGAAAGATAAAATGTGCTTGACTTATGCATCTGACTCCTTGATTTCGACCTTGGGGACTGCAGCAGATCTTGTCCTGTATGATCCGATCATCACCCACTGCGGCACCTTCGTCCCTAAACTCCCAATAGGACGCAATTCGTCACCATGACGACAGACAACATCTCCTCACCACGGTGTCATTCATTGCTCCCGAGGGGTAAATTGTTCAAGGCTGAAAACATCTCTTACAGCACCCACTAAGCGTTAAAGCATCCGTTTTGATGGTTATTTGGCTCTGCATGGGCTGAAACGCACCCTCAGCACTTTATTTTTGCTGGGAGAACGCAACTATTTTGAACAACAAATCACCTTACAGCAACTAAACACGCACTGTTAGGTCGTTAAACGTAACTGGCCCCTTATGTTTAGGATTGGCTGTTTACTTGAAGCATGAAAACTAAACAAGACTAATTTAGACCGGTTTTGATAAAAAAAAAAGGCCATTGTAGATCATGTTCAAGTCAGAACCATGTGGGAAATCAACATGAGAGCAGGGTGATTGAACTATATAAACCTTAAAGGTGAAGTCCAAAAAAAAACATAAACTGTATTTTTGATTGGAAGGATTGGAGAACGAATGAAAAATTGTCTTGTAAAATTAACCTTTAGGTTTTGGTGCATAAACTTGATTATCAGTAGACTAGCGTAGAAACGTTATTTTTAATGTGCAGTTCTGAACAAATGGTGCACATTTATTATTTTAAAACTACAGCAAGGCTGAAATTAGCATTCGGCCTTTTAGTATTAATTATTTTGGAGTCCATTTCCGTCACTGAAAATGAATAAAATAATTGCTACTTTTTATGTCTTTTCGAATTCTGTGCAATTATTTGTAAGACATAAACTCTATAATTATTATATATTAAATATTTATATATTTATATGTATATATATATATATATATATATATATATATATATATATATATATATATATATATATATATATATATATATATATATATATTTATTTATTTTTTTTTTCAGATTTGCTAGTCTATCCCACAATTCTTAATAAATATTAAATCCAATTCTGAGGGTGAAAAAGAATATTTTCTCAGTATTACACTTTTATCAAATTGCACATAAATCAAAAGAGTTTGAAATTAAATCAGAATTATATCGCACAATTTAGACTTTATAACTTTTTTTTGCAATTGCAATTTTTACATCTCCCAATTCAGACTTTTTCAGATTTTTTTTTTTCTCAAAACTGGGTGATATAAACGTTGCAAATCTGATAAAAAAAAGTCAGATATAAAATTATGATATAAATATAGATATTGGGAGACAAAACTCCCAACTACCTTTTGAATTTTTTATTTGTTGTCAGGCTTTCATAAACAAAACAAAAACAAAAACCTTTTGTGAGTTATGTAACCTTGCATGTTAAAAACTAAATGAATGCATGTGTGAATGTAACTATATTTGCTAAAGAAAACCCCCAACAAACATGAAAACGTAAGTACTGGTTTGCGTTTACTAAACAAAAAAAAGTGCAAATAGAGACCGAATCCGTTCAGCCATTAAAACGAATCACACTGCATCTAAAAGCAAAAAATACATATACTGCTAATATACATGACGTCTGCTGCATCAGTTCCAGTCAGCATCTAGATCTTCATCGTCTATGACAGATGAGCTGAACAGAGAAAGGCCTTTGAGGAATCCCGCGGGGCCTCCGGAGCCCAACTCAAAACATCTCCTCTTCTTTGTAGTGTTCCCTCGGGCTTCTTCCTGTCCGTCTCGGTTCTCCGTCCTCTCGTTGGCCGAGCGCACTGCGGTTCTGTTATCCCCGCTCTGCGTGCTTGCGTTCTCCCGGCCTTCGTCTGTACCTGGGACCGTCTTTCCCGTAAAAGAGAATCTAGAAAGCCTGGCCAGAGTCGAACTGGCCACCTTGGCCTTTGGGTGGTCCGTCCTTGGTGGGGATTGCGGGTGTTTATCGACGCTGCCCGGAGCGAGTCTGGACAGCAGCTGTTCGGTGTCCTCAGGCGTCCCTTTCTGACCATTCAAGACCTGAGAGGAAACGTCTTTGGTTTTATCGTTCGTCCCTAGCCCGGGTTTCTTACTAGCTCTGCTGCCCTCTGCTGGACGAGGGGCTTTCTCTGACGACTGATGAGCTCGAGTCATTCTCTCTCTGGGCTTGAACGTGAAGTTCGTGAGTTTGCGTAAACCCTCTCCGCTCTCGGCTCTGATGTCAGGAGGAGGACTGACGGCAGTGTGTTTTCTTTTTGAGGGTTTCTTCCCCGTTTTGGGTGTACTGTGGGAGAATATCTCCCCCAAATCGCCGTCCGTCTCTCCTGAAAGCCGTTCCTCGCTCGGCGGGAGGGATGCTTTCATCTCTTTCAACCGTTTGGCTCTGAGCTGTTTGGAGCCCTTTTCCACAACAGCCTCAGCCTCGGACGGATCCTCATCCTTCTCCCACACAGAAACCTCGCCGTGTACGGAACGGCTGTTGCTAGGCAACACCGCAGGGCCGCCCAGAGAGGTGGCGTCGTTCTGTGTGGAGGTAGTGACGGAGCTGGACAAGGAGTGGAACCAGTTCAGGCTGGGGTCTGAATCGGCCGTCACCTCACCGTTCCTGGGATTCTGACCGGCTGGGTGCTTGCTGGCGTGCTCCCTAGAAGGTTCAGTCCCTTTAGGAGAGTCCGGTCTTCTGTTATTTAGCCTAAAGAGGAGCAGAAAATATGCTCTTAGGAGCTCAGATGAATTTTAGGCAAGTTTTTCTATGTGCTATAAAACATAGTAGCCCATTTGTAATTACAAAAAAAAAAATAAAATAAAACAAATTAATAAATAAAAATAAAATAATAATAATTACATAAATAATTGCATAATTAAATAATTACATAAATTATATATATATATATATATATATATATATATATATATATATATATATATATATATATATATATATATATATATATATAAGGTTATTGCTTTTTATCTTACAATTCAGAATTTTCCCGTACAAACTTTTTTTTTTTTTTTGCCATTGCAAGTTTTAAACTCATAATAGTGAAATTATTGTGAGTTGATATATTGCAAATCTGAGAAAAAACAACAACAATTGAATTCAAAAACTAATGATTCTAGCTGGAAAAATTTCATATATTCACTACTGTTCAAAAGTTTTGGATCAGTAAGACTTATGTTTTTTTTGAAGACGTTTTTATGCTCAACAAGGCTGTATCTATTCAATTAAAAACAGAAAAAAACATTATCTATACAAATGCATACAAATCTTGCAAAATGTTTTAATATTTAATAATGGCATTTTACATATATAAAAAATACTATCTATTTTAATATGCTTTAAAATATATATCAGCCATGACTCTAGTGTCACATGATCCTTCAAAAATCATTGTAATATCCTGATTTATCCAGATTTAGTATTATCATTGTTACCAACAGTTAACTAAATATTTTTTTAGAAACTCAAATACTTTTACCCCTTAAGATTCTTTGATGAATAAAAAAGTTGAAAAGAACAGCATTTATTCAAAATATAATACAATAAAATTTTTCTAACAATTAAAAATTATTAACTTAACACATCCTTGCTGAATAAAAGGTTTAATAAAAAACAAAACAAACAAAAAAAAACCCCAACAAACATATTTCTATTTTAAAATAAATGCTCTACTGTTTTAAAAAAAAAAAAAATATTAACTTTACTATTATAATGTGTTTATATTTACTACACATTAATCTAAATATGCATATAATGTTTAAAATACAAAATTGTATTAAAAAAAATATTTTGTCATTAATATTACGTGTTAATACAGTTTTTGCTAATAGTTTTTATCCAGGAGTGCAAATAATAAAATGACATTTTAAGTTCATCAATATCAGTTTTACCTCGAAAGCCTTTGCAGTTCTTTCTGTAGGATATCAGCCAACCCCAGCCTCTCGAGCACGATCTCACACTGTGATTTATACTGTTCGCACGGCTCGTCAGGAAAAGACGTGTGCAGGGCATTCACATTTCCAAGCAGAGCGCCTCCCTGAGGCAAAAACAAAAAAAAACATGCTTACCCAGTCCTCAACCACATAAACGCTTTTGTCCACCCCATGTGATTCCAAGTGATTAACGATAACATTTTCATTTTAGGGCGGAGTGCCCCTTTATAGCTGTATTAAATACAGCTTCTGTTTGAGGTAGTGATGAGCAAACCTGCATGGAGCACTCCATAACGGACACCACCACAACAGCGTCCTCTACCGTTACGGTCTCTCTGAACATCAGCCTGGCGTGAGCTGAAACGCACAGAGAGATGAGCATCAGCTGTAATGAGATGTGCATCGGATCTCGTTGCTGCGTGCGAGTATCTGACCCTCGGCGAGGCGGCTGAGACTCTCCAGCATGCGGATGGTCGTCCGGGCGGCGTTGCGGCTGTCGCTCCGTCTCTGCAGCTGATAGTAGCGGCTCAGGATGGCGTTTGCTTCCCGCGTTACGCGAGGCTTAAGAGTCTTGATCAGGCAGAAATAGGCCCTCATCTTCTCCATGCTCCATAAACACGAAGACTCGCTCGGCGCCCCTGTGGGGAAAGACACGAGGGAAGAGAGTTGAGAGAAAGGGAGAGATGTTAAGATGAATATTTTATAAATATGCAACAAATGGCAAGGCTTCACCATTAACTTCTAGTTGGTATCAAAGAGTTTCTCAGCCAGATGAGGGGTGAACCAGCCCTCGAAGGGACAGGTTTTCTCATCAAAGTGGCATCACTTGGGAAAATGGCGAAGACTGAACAAGCAACAAATCCCACGAGGGAAGCGGGAACCAGCAGTCAGGCTGCTTGTGGGGGCAACCACACATCAGATGACACCACGATTTTTGTATGCCATGTACAATAATAAAATGCACTATATGAGCTAGGCATCTATATATATATCTATATATATAATTTAAAAAATAAAATAATAATAATAATAATAATATATATAATTTTTTTATATATATATATATATATATATATATATATATATATATATATATATATATATATATATATATATATATATATATATATATAATAAAAAAATTAAATATATATACTGTATATAAAATTAAAAAAATTACATATATAATATATATATATATATATATATATATATATATATATATATATATATATATATATATATATATATATATATATATTTTTTTTTTTTTTTTTTTTTATAGAACTAGGACAAGTGTGGAAAAGGAAATTTTATAGGGATGGTTTGATGGCAGGTATAAAACCCCAATTCCAATACCAAAAATTATATATTCAAATTTCATATATTTATTTCTTCTTTCTACCTTCATAATATAATACAATACAATATAATATAATATAATATATTATATTTGAAAAACCCTGATAATACAAAAAAAGATTTTTTTCTGGAACATACCTTTTTACATATTTACAAATATATATTTTCGGATAATATAAAACGATATAAATGGAACGTAAAAAAGCATGCCCCTACTAAAAACAACGTGCTATCACAAAACAAAAGCTTCTGCTCCAGCACAAACCTTTATTCTGCAGGATGAAGGAGGAGATTATTTTGTCCCATTCCGGGTTTTTAGTATCCAGCAGAACCAGTACGAGGTCGAAGCGGCTCAGGAGGGGGCTGGCGAGGGCCACGTTCACAGACACCGACACATTAGGGTCATACTGGCCCTTTGGGTTAGTAGCTGCCAGGATGGTGGTCCTTGTGTCCAGTTTGCACACCATTCTGCAAAAGAGGGACATTTAATGCGATGCTCAATGCTTATGGCCAAAAGATTTTCCCCAGCACTCACCCTGCTTTGGCCACGCTGATGGTTTGCTGCTCCATGGCCTCGTGGATGCTGGTGCGGTCGTGCTCTTTGATGCTGTTGAATTCATCGATGCAGCACAGGCCTCCGTCAGAGAGAACAAGGGCTCCCGCCTCCAGATGCCACTCTCCAGAGTCCTTAACAGCCGCCACTGTCAGACCTGACCAGAATTTCACAATGATGCAAACAATGATGCAACAGCACTAAATGCTCACTGCACGGTAAAAGTGAATACCGCCTAGTACGTGTCGAAAAAAGAGGATACAACAATGTTGAACTTCACAGTCACAGACAATTACCCATGAGACACTGCACACCACCTCAGTACTACACAAAGTTCAGTTCTGGCTCTATTTAGCTTGAATTTCTTAACAGATTTTAGGGGTTTTGAGTAGGAAGAATTAATTTGCAAAAATTCTATACCAAGTGGTCTACACAAGCGTTTTTCATGCACCTGTCAAATTTTAGCTTTTCTTTTTTCCTAAAGTATTTTTTCAGACTAGTGGAAAGAAAACATCCAAAAGGCATTGTTAAGTGTTTTTTTTTAAATGATTTTTTTCTCCTACAGAGAGCCGTATCTTTCCACTTCAGTAGTACTTACAAGCCAAACTTTTAATTTTCCTTCCTGTCTATATCCTGAAGGATTTTACACAGGGATTTGTTTACATATATTTTGTTTGATAATATAAAAAAAAATTATTCCCACAAAAAAAGTGTCAAACTGTATTGTTTTCTGTCTAAGTATTTTCTGAATTATGCAGTAACAAAATGACATGTAAAACTGTAAAACTGTAAAACTATATAAACTATATATAATATATATATATATATATATATATATATATATATATATATATATATATATATT
Organism: Puntigrus tetrazona; assembly: GCF_018831695.1. NCBI lineage: Eukaryota > Metazoa > Chordata > Actinopteri > Cypriniformes > Cyprinidae > Puntigrus > Puntigrus tetrazona. Next base: position 23,390,013 of record NC_056718.1, read on the forward strand.
TATTTATTTTTATTTTTTTAATATAAAATATAAACTTTTTAATATAAAATATAAACTTTATATTTTAGAAAACTTGCATTTGATTTATGCAATGATTTACATCACGATTTTCTACAGATTTTCCAGTCTGAACAAATTGATGCTAGTTGAGAAAATGCATTGTGATTGTCGCAGACTTTTTAGATTTTTTTGCTTCTGATTTTAAATCCATGAGGTTATCAAACATGTTTGATATTTTCAGCCAATTGCAGCACACATTTGTTTTCATTTGTCATGTGTCTCCTAGCAACAAGGCCCACGTTTCTGCATGAGTTTGTCAGGTCTGGTATGACGCCCTGCTTCCTTTGTCACTATTTACGGTGAGTGTGCGATGCATCGTGTTTTAAAAATCTGTTCAGAAGTCCTGTAGTGTATTCCAGGCTTTAACGAGATTCAGAAGAACATGTGGAACCTGCATTAGTAGATCCGATTCCTGCAGTGAGCACAGAGCGTGGTGTAATCTTAGCAGCGTACTTCAGAAACTGTGACTTCCCAGTGCCTGGATCGCCCACGAGCAACAGATGAGACTCTCCTAAACAGAGAGCGTACGTCGAGTCACAGCTATTCACAAGAGCAAGGCTGCGTTTACAAAAAAAAAAAACGGATCTTTTGCTCACGATCTGACTTTGAACCCAAAAAAATCGGATCTGGGCCACTTCCAAATTGGATGCGCGTCTTATATCCGCACATCCGACCTACGTCTATACACGTATATTCGTTTCCCGGCAGAGCTCCTAATGCAAGAGCGACACGTTTGCCCATAAAGACAGCATTAGCATTTTATAAATGTAACTGATATAAATCGTTTTAATGATATGGATGTGGTCAAAAGATTGGATCTGTGCATTGAGCGTAAACGCAGCCTTTGCTTCACAATAAGTCAGACTGCCCATTACGTGGAACGTGAACGCATACCTCTCACCTTGGTTCCAGAAGCATCTATTCTCTGCACCCCACCTGCCAAAACCATAGCAACAGCCAGCTTGACGACGTACATACCGAACACCTGAGGGCACAGACTCATCAAGATCTCGTTCCTGCCTTCAGAATGTCAAGAGAGAGACGGGAAGGAAAAGAAAGACAGGTTTTATGATTCATAAACCCACACTGAATCCCGCGAGCCGATTGGCTGATAGGGTGTTCCAGGCCATTACCAGTACGCTCTTCGTTTCCGCTCTTTCTAACCTCCAAAAAAATCATGCATTTGACTTTTTAGAAAAGTCTTTCGTTCAAAAAGCCACGTGATTTGAGGTAGCATTCAGGTTCGGAGCAACGTGAACGAGTTTAGATTTGTTCAAATCCCTAACCCGACAACCCAATGAGCAACAGGAGCCCGAGAGAGAAAGTGTGTCTCATAAAACAGATCACAACACTGCACCTAATCAATCGAACTTCCTCTACAGGGATTAGAAGTGGGAGGAAAAAAAATATAGATTCTCAGATGCATCACGATTCTCTCTAAAATGATTCTGAATCGATTCAGAGCTTTTTTTTCTGCATGTGGCTAGAGATGTGTTGCTCTGTGAGACATGTTCACGTGTGTGCTTCCAACCCACCATCTTTTACTTTAGGTACGGTTTAATTTACACCATTTGCAATGCAGTTCTATTAGACGCACAAAACTCGTGCACTGATAGACTTTTCTGTCCTAAAGCTCGATTGTGGCTGCAGTTAAATGCAACTTCAAATTTTCGAAGCGGGACAAAACATCTGTGCGTTAGTGTGAACGCATCCC
>NC_056718.1:23394286-23434286 GCF_018831695.1 Puntigrus tetrazona
AGCGAAGGTGTAAAACTGCTCAAAAGAAGCCTGCACGGAGAACACGTGCCTGCATTTACTGCACATGTAGTCTCTCTCGTACTCCAGCACTTTGGTCACACTGGTGCGGATCACCGTGCCGGTCACCGACAGGAAGTGACCCACGTCTCTAGCTTTAGGAATGTGATCTCTGGTCAGCTCGGGACACATAGGTAAACCTAAAAACACAAGCACGTAAGCGAAGAAAGCCATATATCGAATAGGAAAAGCACGTCGACTATTTTGAAATCGCCCACCAGGTGTCGGTGTTATTCTACCGCAGCCTTCCAGGGCTCTTTGTTTGAAAAATCCTATCTCCCGCTGCTAGATGGCACTGCGTATTCGCTCATTAAAAGTTCAAAAGCAGAGTTACAGGATCTTGCATAATGAATTAACTCGGAGCGCATTCAATATTTGAATATGACCTGGCCCGGGACGGTTGCATCACAGAAAAACATAAAAGAGAGAAGAATCAAAACCGTCAGAGTTACTTAGGCAACGATATTCACATTCACTTGTTCTCTCTCCCTCTAACCACAGACGCTGACTGCAGTGGATACGGAGAAAATGGGTTCAGTAAAGTGTGTTTATTCGGATGAGTCACGTCTGCAGGGCTACAGATGAAGAGCGTGTAATTACAGGTGACGGCAATCATCTCCTGCGGGACGTGAGAGAAAAGGCACTTGGCTTCGCCACAATGCAATACCATCCATCCCACATACCTCAGGGATCAGACGCAAGCCTACACGTCACCCAAAACAGTCTTCGCACGCTTACCGTCTATGTTTCTAGAGAAGCAGATCGGGGCTGGGCGAAAAACACTGCATATTCATGATATCCTCGCAATCAGGATTTCGATTAAAAGCACCTTGGTGAAAACGCCACTGATTTTGAAGGATTTCGACCATTGTGGTACCTTGTTTCGTTAGACAAGAACTAAATAGTTCTTGCAAGCACAAAAAAAAAAAAAAAAAAAAAGAGAACCATTTCCATGGTTAAAATCGGCTTTTTCTTTCTTAAGCGGTGCAGCATTTTCCGCAGAACAAACAGTATTCAAAGCTTGTGCTCGTATAATCCCTGCACACAGAAATGTTCGCTTTTCATGCATTTCAAATTTTCTCTGCATGAGAGTAAAATAACGTTGGTGATACAGTACCGTCTTTTAACATTAGCTATATAAGATAAGGTGATCTAGTGGAAAACGCTTCTAATCCGTTTGTTAATCTTAGTTCATTCATTAATGCATTATTAAAAGAAGTGTTAATCCTATTTAATGGGTCTGAGCTGGCTAACAGTAAACGGTGAATATTTGTATTACTATTAACTAAAGTTAACACTAATTAAAAAAAAAAAAAAACAACAACTAAGGAATGCTACAGTTGCTCATTGCCAAGTAATAATTAATCAATTAATTAACATTAATTAAGGGGACATTATTGTAAAGTATTAAAATAAAAAAAACTAAAAAAATGTTTTACATGTAAAATAAACAAATAAATATTATTAATTAATTATCTTAAATTAATTCACTTGCTTATTTTATTAAGCAAGGATGCATTAAACTGATCAAAAATACTTTCATATTGTTACAGAAAATAAAAAAGTAATTATATATGGCGTTATTATGATTAGTAAATACAGCAAAATACATTTTAATATTACAATTCAATGCATAATATGTAAATGACAATATTATTCATATATTAACATTACACATTACAGTTTTACTGAATCTTTTACCATAAAAACAACTATTTTTAAAGCATCTTTTCACTATATAGTGCATGTGGGTAAAATAATATTTGATATGCACTTACTTTGGTGCATATAAATGAAGATTAAATATTAATTCTACGTTCAAAACAGTGAGGAAAACATGCTAGATGTAGATTTGTACAGTATGTAACATCTTTAAATATTTTTAATCTACTGGCCAACAATGATAATTAATCTATAAATACTGACATATAGAAAATGATTTAAACGCTGAAAGATGGAGCAATATTTCAGCCATCTCACCCAGCTTGACCTTTACTGAGCATCTTTCTTTATAATACAGCTACGTCACATCTCTTCAGGAAGACAACCGATGATCGGACACTCCAGGTTTGCCGAGACACCACCTGGATGCCCAGTATCACTCACTAATGACCTTCACCAAAGCATGAAAGCAGCCAGACACATGACGTGCTTGTTCATCGTGATACGACCAGCGGTCTGTGAGCTTTTTATGGCTGTGTGTCCTATTTTCAGAGCCCTTTTATATTCACAGCACGCTGGATCTATGAGTGGAGTCTGCACTCGGGCTATTTATAACTCTCCTTTGTCCACAAACGGGATAAAACATCCAGGAAACAGGAAAGGTCAGTATGATTATTGCTGACACACTCCCTGCAGCAGTCAGAGTCTCGGAGGCATCCATCTATTGATGAGCAACATTTACATGAGTGATGCTCCTCACAACACAAAAGTCCACAACCCAATGCCAGGGTGTTGAGAAGTGCACTGCTATGTGGTTGCTCACTAGCTTAGACTTTAAGTCAAAGCGGTGTCATGTAAAGTCTCTGAATAAAAATTATTATTAAATGAGAGTAACTTATTTACATGCTATATTTTTTGGATCACTTATAGTTTTTAAAGTATTTTAAAATAGCAGTTATTTTTGTATTTTAAAATAGCATTTATTTTGATATTTTTTTTATTTAGGTTTTATATATAGGTATATATATATATATATATATATATATATATATATATATATATATATATATATATATATATATATATATAAGGACAATAGTGAATTATTAAATGAATAAGGAAAAAGCAAAAAAATTAAATTTTATTCTAAAGACAGATTTTAACAAATAACTTTAATAATTGCATAAACTAATTAAATACTACATAATTATATAATAGCATTTATCAATCACTACATCATGCATATACATTTCATATAGGACATAATTATATGCGCATGTTATAATTATTACTAATTATATATATATATATATATATATATATATATATATATATATATATATATATATATATATATATATAAATAAAATTTGGAAATACTTAGTGAACAATTCATGCTCCATTGGACAAGACTGAGTTTACAGATGAATAAATAAGGAAAAAGCAAAAAAAAAAACAACAAAAAAACCAATTAAATTCAAAATAAGACAAATTTTAACAAATAACTTTAATAATTAAAGTACTACAAAAGTACTAAACTAATTATATACTACATAATTACATATACATATATACTACATTTATCAATCACTACATCATGTATATGCATTTCATATAAGACAATTATTATTATTATTATTACTAATAATATTAGGGTTATTAAAAACAGTATTAATATTCACTAATAGCTTTAACTTAAATAACTGTTATTTTAAAAAAGCATTCATGTGCAAATTTCCTGATTTTCGTTGAAATTTTTGTTTAATTCTTTGTACCTTTGTTACGCGGCCAAGTCATTTTTAGCATTACTATTAGTATTTTAGCATTTCATTTTACGTTTTGTTTTAATTCGGCACTGATTCGGTTTCATTTAGTAATTTTCACGTAACTTTTTAAGCTAGTAGTTTTCAATTATTTAAAATTGTCTTCTTTCGGTGGTATTATCTTTAGTTATTTAGTCCGACCACTTTGCAACAAGCCAAACGATCGCACCACGTAGTCCTGCATATTTTCTTCTTCAAAAATTTGCCTTTACTTTCCACAACCGCATACGGGTTCGAAGCGTAAATACCTCATTCAACTGTTCTTTCCTCCGACTGACCTCCTCTCTCTCTCTCTCTCTCTGTCTGCATGTCTGTCTCTCTCTCTCTGTGTCTCTCTCTCTCTCTCTCTCTGTCTCTCTCTCTCTCTCTCTCTCTCTCTCTCTCTCTCTGTGTCTCTCTCTCTCTCTGTCTCTCTCTGTGTCTCTCTCTCTCTCTCTCTGTCTCTCTCTCTCTCTCTGTGTCTCTCTCTCTCTCTGTCTCTGTCTCTCTCTCTCTCTCTCTCTATGTCTGTCTGTCTGTCTCGGTCTCTCTCTCTGTCTGTCTGTCTGTATGTCTCTCTCTCTCTCTATGTCTGTCTGTCTCTCTGTCTCCCTCTCTCTCTCTGTCTGTCTGTCTGTATGTCTCTCTCTCTCTCTATGTCTGTCTGTCTCTCTGTCTCCCTCTCTCTCTCCCTCTCTGTCTGTATGTCTCTCTCTCTCTCTATGTCTGTCTGTCTCTCTCTCTCTCTCTCTCTCTGTCTGTATGTCTCTCTCTCTCTGTCTGTCTGTCTCTCTCTATGTCTGTCTGTCTCTCTCTATGTCTGTCTCTCTGTCTCCCTCTCTCTGTCTGTCTCTCTCTCTCTCTCTCTCTATGTCCCTCTCTCTCTCTGTCTCTCTCTCTCTCTGTCTGTCTGTCTCTCTCTCTCTCTGTCTGTCTGTCTGTCTCTCTCTCTCCGTCTCTCTCTCTCTCTCTATGTCTGTCTGTATGTCTCTCTCTGTCTCTCTATTCTCCACAGACTGGGATCGATACACTGCCTCTCGCTCCTCTTGTCGTTACATCACGCGGCGTTTGCGCTCGCACCGGATGCGCGTCTCACGGCATCTCGGCGCGTAACGAGACTGTTGTTACGGAGAAAAACGCATCAGCATATCCTGCAGGTTGTGTGACACTAGATCAGAGGAAGCGGCCGTGATAACAGATAACGGTTCGCGGCGGGACAAACGAGCTGTCTGCCACGGTGTGCTGCGGTCTAATTGCCTGTAGAAGGAAGCAGCCTCGGCGTTGCATTGACAAACTAACAGGCCGCGAGCCTTCGAGAGCAAATGAAACAGGCAGTCGGAGGCACTCTGCGGCTTTATGCCATAACAGATCTACCGGTTACACAAAGAGAACAGTCAGCCATACACAAGCCACTTGTGATCACGGGGAGGTGCGTGTCACTTTGGAAATAGAGAAATTGTTTACTTTATGCACAAAAAGCCCCATTTCATTTGCTAGAGCTGCAATGCTTATAGCACACACTCCAGTCTAGACCTGCCGCATACAGCATTATTCTCAATACAACCTCATTCACAATCATTGGGTCTGTTTTTAAGCTTTAAAAAAATCTGAGTACACTTTGGCTTCGACTGGAATGATGCGTAAATTAGGAGGCACTTCTGTAATTATGTTTTGATACTTTGATATGAAAGATATTGTTCAAACTTTACTGTACAGATGAGATTAGTTCAGATTGTAAAGTAGATATCAGAATAAATGGAGTAAATATTCTAAACTTTAAAATGATAAATTCTAAAGATGTTTAATAAAAATAATAATTATATAATGCTCATAAATAGTAAAAAATTAAAATTATATATATACATAAAAATAATAATAAAAGAATAATATATATATATATAATATATATATATAAATTTTTGTATACTTATGAGCATTATATATATATATATATATATATATATATACATATATATACACACACTTTTTTATTACTACATTTTTATATGCCAGTAATTATATTTTTTTTTTTAATCTATTTTATGAGAAATGCATTATATAAAACAATTTAATTAGTTATTTATCATTGTAAAGCATTACTGATTATTTTACCTACTATTCTACTCAATTTTTTCCTCTTTTAATGTTAGGAATATGCTGGAATATGTGGCACACTTTTCTCCCTGTATAATTCCCCAAATAATGTTATGATAAAGTGATAATATTGATGTGATATTGAAGTGATATATGATAATATTTCTTCAACATTAGCTACATTTTTGGCTAGGTTTTTTAAAGATTCCCCAAGTTTACGCTATTGGTTGTTGCGTCAGGCTGGTCTGGGAAATTTTACAAACGCTACATAAAATGTTGGTTGATGGTTCCCTGATCCAGGCGTCAGCGTAAAAGAGACGCTTACCTGATATACGAACATGCAGATTGTGTTTGAGTCTGAAACTCTGCTGCAGCGAGGAAGAAGAAGAAGATATAGCCTGGGCTACTCTGTGCAGGGCATTCTCAAATATAGGCAGCACCTGGCTGGGGAGCGCATTGAAACACTCTCCAACCTCCATATTGTCCTCGAATAACGTCATGGCGTTCACTACAACGGGATAGTGAGCATCTTCACTGGCCTCCTGGAAGATCTGCAGGATGTCATTCTTGTGGTGCTCCATCACGTACGTCTCAAAGGCCAGGCCTATGAAGGACACCTGCTCCTGACTGAGCGTCATGTTCACTTGAAGACTGAACCGGATCCACTCTGACACGAAGCGTTCTGCAAGAGAGCGGCGGATGATGGTCTGGACATCTCATCAAACCCTTGCATACACTTGTATCATAGTATCTGGAGATTTTTTTTGTTGTTGCATGTTATATATACATTTATAATTATTTCAATGTTTGATTTTGACAAATGTATGACATAATTGTAACGACATAAAGTAATTGAATTAATCAGCCTGAAAAAAAAATAGACTATAAAACTTCCTCAAGCAATTTATCATGATTATATATATATATATATATATATATATATATATATATATATATATATATATATATATATATATAACGCTAAAATGGTCTGTATGTTCATTCTAAAGTATGTTACATGTTTTATATTTATTTTTTTATTTTAAACTACTTAAAAAGGCATGATTCAGACGTACATTTAAGCAATAAATCGTGACTGCGATGATAACCCTTTTATTAAAAGGACTATGGTAATAATAATAAACATCGGTTTTGTTTTGGGGGTTTTTGTGCACGTGACATTATATTATTTAACCCACAAATGTTTTATGCATTCTATCAATTAATCCGAGCTCATAAAATTGCATGAATAATAATTAAGAGCTATTTTAGAAGAGTTTCAGAAGGTCACGACTGGTCACGCGGTCTTGATATAACAAGCGTTCAAACCGCTTCTATTACGCTCGTTACTCTTTTGAGCACAATTTAAGAAACAAAACGCCCTATTAATATTAATAATTCTCTGCAGTTCTGTGTTTGACATACCTGAATGGATGAGGAGCACTTATATATAGCCTACATCTACAACATTCACATATGGGCGTTTCTTCCTGTCCGTGTTTTCAGATTTGGCGCTTTATTTCGAATCTTTCTGCGCTGTAGGGGTGCACGTGTAAACAAACTTTTAATTCTAGCAAACGATAACGCATACTAAAGCATACATGGCACTACAAAAGCAGTTACTTATTTATATGCTAGGTTTAATTTGTTATTTTTGTGTACATTTTGGCACTGATACATTATAGGATAATGTGATCAAACAAGCTCCCCCGTTTTTAGACTTGGTAGAACCCGGTGAACGGAAAACGTGCCACGCGGAAGTCGATGATGTTTTAGCTTCCGCTCTTCCGCCAACATAAAAGTCCCGTTATTTATTATATTATATTATATTTTACACGTAACTGCTAACTTTGTAAGCGTAAACCTTTCTTTTGCAGTTTCTTTGAAGACTTAAAACTACGTATTTGATTTCTGAATCGTATTATAAAGAACCTGTTATAAGACGTATAAATAAGATGAATATATAGGCTACTTTTTAAAATGTTTTTTGGTTCCTTTAAAAGAAAAGGTGTTTGCTTAATTCTAATTAACTTATATAAATAACTTTTACATATTGAATTATATTAAATGATAATAATTACGAACTAAGGAGAGTAGCAGCTTTTAAAGACAGTTTGCAAACTGGAAATTTAATTTATATCAGTTTTTCCTTTTTTTATTGTATACAAAAATTGATATTAAGTGACTTACATTTTTAGCAACATTGTTGTCTACTTTGCTCTATTTCGTCTAAAAGTAAAAAAACAAAACAAAAAAAACAAAACAAAGTCAGTCTTTCACACACACCGCTGTTTCGTTTATGAATGAATCTTTGTTTTTGAACAAATCTAGTGAGTCAATGGTTCAATGACCCATTCATAAAAAAAAGAGTCAATTGCTTCATTACTAAATGAATCAGCCGTTTGAACGAATCGGTGACAAAGACCGTTATATTCCGTAAATGTTCCTTAATGCCACATTAGTGCCGTGAAAGGATGCACTGTTGATACTGATTTCATTTATCTGGTGACGTTTTCTTCCCGATCTTATTATTCAATTGAATATATTTTAGAAATCAAAACAAATCTTGGCACAAAATATGGCATGCATTTATTAAAGTTAGAAATATTGCAAAGGTTGTAAAAAGATTCAATGGATAATATGGAAAATATCAATTGGAAGGATAATTTATATTATTAATATATTATTATTGTCTGATCCTTTTTTAAAAAGTCCTTAATGTAATATATACATATAAACAGTATATATACATTATGTTTATATATATATATATATATATATATATATATATATACATACATATATATATATATATATATATATATATATATATATATATATATATATATATACACACACACACATACATATATATATATATATATATATATATATACACACACACATATATATATATATATAAACATATATATACATATATATATATATATATATATATATATATAAATATATATATATATATATATATATATATATACACACACACATACACAAACAGTATATATATACACACACACACACACATATATATATACACATATACATACACACACATATAAGGTAAACATAACACAAACGTACCTATAATTTCCAATTATGGATTTGTCATTATTAGGTTTATTGTTCCTATATAAAGAAAAAGTCAAATGACAATAAAAGTGTTTATTTTTCTTCTTGTTTCAGAGCAATACGTGTCGATGTTTATGAAAATACAAGCATTTTAAATCAAACGTCCTTTGCTTTTGGTCCCCCGAACGGGCGAAGGTCGACTCACATAACAGACACACTTCATTAAATGTCACAATAATTATTTATTCTTACGCATACACCAGTAATATAAATATAAAATATGCATTTATTTTAAAATTAGTGAGACATCATTATATCTGTGTTGAGACATCCATACAAACAGTTTAATCCTACCAAAATTGATAATGCAGCTGTAACAAAGTCATTACGGTGGCATTCTAAAATTAGATACAGAGGAGACAATACTGTTGTTATTTCTCTTTTAACAAATAGTAATTAGCAGCGTATGCACCACTCTATAGAAACTGCAGTAAATTAAAATGTCAAACATACCTATCATCACTTTAAAAACAACAAACCCATTCACGGTGGGGAGGAAAAAAAATAAATAAATTGAACAAATGAAAGGATGTGCCGTTAAATAATGTATCACTTTTTTGTCTTTTTTTGGTCGACATGCTCTTTAATTGCAAAAGTCAGAAGGAGAAGTACTGAGCAAACCACTCTTGTCTCTGGGGGTCTGGAGAGGTGACGGGTGATTCTTCTCCTTCAGGAGGGCTGTGGAGAAAAAAAACGAACAGAGGGAGACAGGGATAGAAGGAGAAAAACAAACAAAGAAATACAGTCAGAGACATGGAGAGCATTACAAACCCACTAAACCACAGCTTCTCGCTGCACTGAAAACGCCGAAGCGTAGCAAACGGTTGATTGTCCCGTCCGCGCGCTGTCCTTTAGTTTTTATTTTGTTTTGCGCGCGTTTTCCAGGAACAGGCTGATATGAAAGCTTCATTGAACTTGCAAAAAGGCCTGGTGAGCGCCGTGTGTCAGAAATGTCATGAATGCAAATTGCCGTAATATTAACGTTAAAAATAAAAAGGTTTCTTTCCTCAGACCGTTCAAAGGTTTGGGTCGGTAGGATTTCTTTCTTTTGTTTCGTTCAGCGTGAAGGGGTTTCTATTTTGAATATCTACTGCCCTTACCGTTAATTACGTTAATATATATATTACATAGAAAACTGTTATATTGTAAAAAAAAAAAATGGGAATTTAACTTGAATGCAATTTCACAAAATTGAAGTTTTTAATTTTAAAAAAGTAATATATTTTATTTTGATTAATCTACAACTAGCTAGCAATTGACAGAAAGATAGATAGATAGATGGATAGATAGATAGATAGAATGACAGATAGATAGATAGATAGATAGATAGATAGATAGATAGATAGATAGATAGATAGATAGATAGATAGATAGAGCCTGAGACAGATAGATAGATAGATAGATAGATAGATAGATAGATAGATAGATAGATAGAGCAGATGGATGGATAGATGGATGGATAGATGGATAGATAGATAGATAGATAGATAGATAGATAGATAGAGCCTGAGATAGATAGATAGATAGATAGATAGATAGATGGATGGATAGATGGATGGATAGATAGATAGATAGATAGATAGATAGATAGATAGATAGATAGACAGATGGATGGATAGATGGATGGATAGATGGATAGATAGATAGATAGATAAATAGATAGAATGACAGATAGATAGATAGATAGATAGATAGATAGATAGATAGATAGATAGATAGATAGATAGATAGATAGATAGATAGATAGAGTAGATGGATGGATAGATGGATGGATAGATGGATAGATAGATAGAATGACAGATAGATACATGATAGAATGAGATAGATAGATACATGATAGATAGATAGATAGATAGATAGATAGATAGATAGATAGAATGACAGATAGATAGAATGACAGATAGATAGATAGATAGATACATGATAGAATGAGATAGATAGATACACGATAGATCGATAGATAGAATGACAGATAGATAGAATGACAGATAGATAGAATGACAGATAGATAGATAGATACATGATAGAATGAGATAGATAGATAGATAGATAGATAGATAGATAGATAGATAGATGGATAGATAGATAGATAGATGGATAGATAGATAGATAGATGGATGGATAGATGGATGGATAGATAGATGGATAGATAGATAGATAGATAGATAGATAGATAGATGACAAATGGATATATATGACTGATATTTTATGTAAATGATAGACAGAAAGGGAAGATAGATATTTTTTTCTTTTTTGTTCTTTCATATAATCTTTCCAGGAAGCTCATAAACTAGAGTTTCTCTCAAGGTGCAGCGTCTGTGATGTAGTCAACCTCCAGCTCCTTTCAAGGTCTTCCGGAGCTTTCAGTCCTGATTAATTTAGCCCCCAGCTCAACATTTATAGAAACACTTTTTATTCGTCCCTCATAACTCCTCAAAACACTAAGCGCGAGCGCGCCTCTACGCTGCTGCGGAACATTTTCCTGTTTATTCCGAGGAAGGAGCATCTCTAAGCTACAAGTCGTCGTTTTTTTCCCGCCTCAGGTAGTTTAGCATTAAACGAGTACGACGACTCGCATCTGGGCTTTTACCACCGACCACAGGCAGTCAATGAGGATGTTACCCTTTCGTAGTTTCATAATATCCACTAAGTGCTAATTTGCTTAAACTGCTAATAGGTACATTTCAGGTATACGCTCCCTTTAGGTAAATAAGGTACAAAGGCTTCCCTTTCGAAAGGATGCTTCTCTACCGTCACGTTTTGTACCTTTTTTTTTTTTACTGAGAATGCATGCATCTGATGCTACGTCACTGTGCCATCAAATGCGGAGGCCGATAAATATCTCACGTATTACACTAATGTAAAAGTAGTTTGAAAAGTTGAGCCAGCCAGCAGACCGGTATCTTCTGAATCCTGGTATTCCTGGTTGGCAATCTCATCTCTATTCTCTTATATCTCCAATGAAATCAATGCGCTTTGGTCTCAGACGCCTGAGCCGCGGCAACTCAATTTAACGCTCAATCGAGCATTTACATCAGCACTAACGCAACGTCTACCCGCACCGAGACGCGGGATGATGGAAGTCAAACACCTTCAAAGCAGCACACCTGAAACAGAGCTCTTTGACTTATTTAAAGCAAATTAGCATGCTATGGGGAGCGCTAACATTTTTGAATGTATTCCGATGGATTTTTTCAATCGTTGGGTTTATTTAAAAGTGCTAGACAGATGCGTTTTTTTATTTTTTAGCACTCCTTGAGCATCACATTTTTAAAGACCCAATTGAAATCACTTATTAAAATAGGAAATGTGTGCATATGAGCATATGACCAAACAATATTGTGTAAAAATCTATATATTTTTCTGTTTCTGTATATAAATGGCATACCGTGTTAACAATGAATGTGTATGTGAGCAAGTCTTAGCTTTTTAGATTTTTTTAATGTAAACTATAAATATCATAATCTTAATTGCGTCTTGACAGATAGTTAGAAACTACTAGTTATAGCACAAAAAAACATCAAGTGGTATGGAAAATTTTTCATATCCACCGACGTTAATCTACTCGCCTGTCGGACAAAATGACAGATTCTGCAATACGATTGGCCAGATCACCCGTCAATCAAAACTCCCAACGAAAGCTCGATTTTGGAAGCACTTAGGATTGCGTTAGCATTTAAATGGCCGGAAAGCGAGCGCATAAACTAAATGCCACAAAACTCCGGTGTCAAATACAAATACCATTTTTAAAAATCGTTGGTTTACGTAAACATATGCTAGATGGATGCCTTCGCCCATTTTTAATGTGCATTTCTGTCAACTTTTAGGATTACATTAGCATATAAACAACCTGAAAGCAAACGCATATTTAACTTGAGCGGCAAATTACATATTTAAACAAAAAAACAAAACATTTATTTAAATGCGCTCGATGAATGTCTTTGACTCTTGTGATGCATGTAGCAATTTAAAAAAAACACAAATCGAATTGAAACTGGCCTTGACATTCCTATAAAAAAAGACTTTTGGTCGAACTTTTCATTGAATATTTTAAATAATAATCTAATAATAATCCTTCGACAGAGAATTAGACTGGATATGAATGCATAAAACCTTTTCTCCTCTTCTTTTTCCAGACTTTAAATTTTAAACGTGCATATCTAAGTCAATTCCGTCAGCTTTAACGATCGCATTAGCATATAAATGGCCCGAAAGCAAACGCATATTTAATAAAAGCCACAAAACTCAAGTGTCAAATTACACTTCTGAAAAATCTTTCGTTTATGTAAATGTGCTCGATGAATGTCAATATACATCTAGCCGTTTAAAAAAAAAAGAATCAAACTGAAACAGCCGTTGACATATTTCCTATCAAAACAGGATCAAAAAGTCATTTTTTCATAAAATATTTGAAACAACAACCCGATTTTCACGCCAGAGAGCATCCGACTGGACATAAATGTGCAAAAATCAATATTTCTCTCCGTTTTTTCCCCACACGGTACGTTTTAAATGTGCGTATCTCTGTAAAAGTGAATTCTGTCAACTTTTTAGGAGCGCATTAGCATATAAATGGCCTCGCGGCAAACACGTATTGACTAAAAGCCACAAAACTCGAGTGTCGAATTACAAAGAGCACTTTTAAATGTATTTTGAGACCCCAAAGCTCAAGTGCAAAAGTACAGTGTGAAATCCTAATTCTTTTAAAATGTCAACAGAGGGGCCCGCTCGAATATTAAAGAGCGACTCTAGTTCGGTTGCTAAGCGGACCAGGTTCGTGGACTGTGTGTGAGCGTCTCGTGACGAAAGAGTACAACTCCACCTCACTCGTTTGCATTCAAACCGGCATGCAGGGAAACACGCGTAACGGTGCTTCGGACGACACGATACTTCCTGAGTCGAGAGCAAAAACATGCATGACACAGCAACCGCTCGAAACATGCCCACTGCCAAAGCAGAGCCATAGGCAAAGGTTTATTGTTGGAAAAGAGTGAGGATAGTGTATTTAGGGAGCATATAAAACCCAAAAGAGTGTAATCTGCATGGTCACACAGATGCAAGACAGTACATTGCGGAAAATGAATATTTTTTGTTTATTTTTGTCATTTAAAATATTCATTCTCTCCGATGCTGTGTGGTGCTCAAGAACGATAAAAGACATCACGTGACAGATGAGTCGTATAACTTCCATCACGAACAGAAAACACGACACGGAGACAGACACCGACTCCCAGCATGCACTGCAACGGTGGGGACACATGCTCCCATTTGCATTCCAATGCCATTTCCAAAGCTCATGTATGGGACTTTAGAAAGTAACATTAAGCATACATGTACATCAGTGTTAGGAAAGAGCTCGAGTATCCCTTTTATTTGCCTGACGTGGATGCGCTGGCTGCGTTCGGAATGGAATACTAGCTTCTTGCATACAGTGTGAAACAGTGAAAGTGTCTCAGAAAGTAGTATGCTGCATTGTTAGCAAATAAAACGAGAAGTATGCACTAAACATCTAAAAAAAAAAAACCATCAAAACCTTTTTGATATAACTGTGTAATTTGATACAGCGTTGTTCTTGACTAAAACTAAATAGAACTAAAACTAATAGAAAAAGTTTGTCAATTAAAATAAGAATAAATTAAATTATTAGAAATGATTAGAAATTAGTGATTAGAAATTGATAATTAGAATATTAGAAACGCTACCTTTGCAACGAACTAATAAGTTAAAGTTCAATAAATGGAAATATGTATAAGCGTAGAAATTTTTGTTTGACCGGGCAAATTGATTGAAAAAAAAAAAAAAAAATAAAAAATATATGTGTGTATATATATATATATATATATATATATATATATATATATATATATATATGTGTGTATATATATATATATATATATATATATATATATATATATATAATTTTCTTTTTGTATATTACAACAAAAATAAAATAAATAAATCAAATGACAGTTAGCATAAAATAATGCCATAAAATTTATCAAATTAATTTAAAATAAGAAAATAGAAATGCCCATTCATCAATGGAAATTAAAAGGTTAAGCAAAATATTCAGCCTAGCTAGCTGCGGTGTACCGCACTTTTTAAAAAATATAGTATACGATGCACGTAATATATACATTTTTATTTTTAGTATGTGTAGTATGATAGTATTCCATTCCAAACAAGTGTACAGACTACAAAAACAATCACTGTGAATGATTTTTTGGCAACGTTTTGGCTTGGCAACTTAAATTCTTCTACATCCCCTCCCCAAAAAAGCAGCACATCCTTCAAATAGCACCAATCCAAATGCGACACACGGACCAAGTCTGAGACCAGGGCGAAGCACTGTCATTTCTCTTAATAACTTGTTTCTTCTTAGATAGGAGCCATAATTCGAAATTTGACGCTCTCTGTTAGGCAGAGAGGAGCCTGGGAGATGCAAACACAAAGCAAACCATCAGAAGTTTGGGTGTGCATTTCCTCAGCACGTAAAAGGGATACAACAGCTGTGGGCGGCCCGGTTTTCGGTGTGCTGGTGTGTTTGTCCGCCGGCCCGTGGTGCGGAGAGCGAGGCGTCCGCCGTGATGAGGTGCGCCTCACCTCGTCAATTTCTTGGGTTCGGTGAGAGGGGTTGGCGGGGGCAGGGGTTTGCTCGTGTTAGGCTCCAGCTGGTGAATGGGGGAGTTGGGGATGGGTTCGAGGCGGTTGGGCTGGGGCTGTCCGCTCCCTGTCCCGGAAGCCTCCACATTGGCCCTAAGATTGGCCGAGCTGCTGAATCGGGTGGCTGACTTGTCGTTCTTTCGCTTTTGCTACATGGGACGACAAGAAAAGCAAAGGTTCTCCTAATGACGGCTTGCTAACAAGCGCCCACCCTGAAAGTCAAGCTCGCAACACTCAGCAGAGGAAGCAGCAGTCGCTCTCAGCCAATCGAAATGAGTCGAGAGAGATGTGTCAGAGGAAGAGGCTGTTGAAAATTTCAGACTGAAAAAGAATGGCTTGGAAAGCAAAGAAGAACTGGATGTCTAAACAGGAAGAGAACGCGGAGAAACGAGAGACACTGACAGTCACACGTGAACACGCTCGCGCACACACACACACACACACACACGCGCACACACATATATATATGCACATGTAATCACCGACACTTGGAAGTTATAGAACACAGATGAGGGCAACGGTGAAATATCTGGTCAAACAGAATGACATTGTTGAGACTGGGTCAGGAACTGCTGTGAAGTATGGAACAAACATCATTTTCTCTCAAGCTCTGGAAGTTAAAAAAAACAGGAAGTTAAAGGGATGGGTCGCGCAAAAATGAAAAATCGGTTATCATTTACTCACCGTCGCACCGTTTCGAACCTGTATGAGTTTGAATCTTCCGCCGGCTCTTTTCTATGCAATTGCAAGCAATTTTTGTTTCAAAAACACGAAAAGTTCATAAAAATAGTCTCCTGAGCTTATTTGATTATTTTTAAAAGCTGGAAAGCAAAAATTATAAAAAACAAACATTAATTGATTTATTAATTGAAAATGTTATCTAAAGCTGTTAAAAATAGTTTTTAATTAAAATAATTATGCTAAAATGAACTACAAATGTTAGATGGAAAAAATAAGTTTCACAAAACTTTATAATATAATGAATTAAATAAATACATTTAAAATACTAATTTACTAAAACTGTTTTTGATTTACTAAAACCGAAACCGAATTTTGCTAATACTTGAACTTAAATGTAAATAAAAAAATAGAATGAAATATAAAATAAAAACCTCATTCAAAAAACACTGATAAAAAGTTTCATTTATTAAATCATTTTAGCATAAATTTATTAGTACAATATTTTTTTTTGTATAGGCGGCATGTCAAACCGGTGTCCAGACTACAAAAATGAAATAAAAATAACATTTCATTCAACGATAATAAAAAAAGAAAATATATCATACAGCTTTAAGAGAATTGAAAATTGCATGCACTACTTTTATGAAATTTTCATGTGAATATTTTTGTCCCTTTTACACTTGAAAGCCTGTTCCCTGCAGTTGCATGGAAGAAAGCACCCAGTATAAGAAAATGCATTTTTCCATGCAGGTTTGAAATGACACGAGGGTGAGTAAATTAGGTCTAGAATATTCATTTCTGGGAGAACGATCCCTTTAATAATGCGTGCGTGTAAGAGCTCCAGCATGCTCCCGGTGAACAGTGTTTCCAATGAACTCCAGTCTGTCATGTCAGTTGTATTGCCTTCGATTGCACCCCAGCAACACCCCATCCTGACCAGGCACAACACATCAAGTCCTTTTCTCGGTAAATGGCTTTAATTGTACAGCTGTGGAACAGGATTTCTGGAGCCGTGATATCAGTGACGGGCTGACTGGGAACTTCAATTATCACGTTTTGCTTTTTTGGGGTCATGCCTGGCAAGAATACGGTGTAAGAAATGACATTCAAGATGAACTTTCAAGCCTCGTACTACGCTGTCATTTCCAAAACCCAGTGAGCTGTCTATCTAAAGAAATACGAACATGCATTTCCTTAAATTTCTTTGTGTTCTGCCAAGCTATTTTCTTTTTTTGTCAAAAGAGCGTATCGCACGCGAACGGCCAGCTAATCAAAACTAATCAGATCACCTGGTTTTGGAAACGGCAACTACATCTTAAACTGACCGACTAGCGGCTCCACGCACAAAGACGCAGAAGAAGAGCTCTTACCTTGACAAGAGGGTTAATGACGCCAACATTAGGATTTGCGTTGAATATTTTGTTAAAGTTGGTCTCTCTGTTGACGAGCTCCAGCTGGTAAAACTTTTTGTCGTCCTGGAAGGAAAAGTAGATTCTCTCGTGACATTCATGGACAATATAACACCACTGACATACAAGCGTCCAGAAACACATGTGACTAAACACAAACATCTGTCAGCAAGAGTTGGGTGCATTACTATAAAAAAGTAATTAGTTGTAGTTACTAGTTGCAAATAGAAACTGATTTAGTATCATTTTAAAGTAAACTTGGATGCCCCCGATATCAAATGAATGAAATGGATATAAATTATTGTTTTAAAACATTGCATGTTCAACTATTTATCTACTGACATATAGCAGCAGTCAAGAAATATAATATAATTCTGATTTCTCACGATACCAACTTTCTATTTCACAATTTTTTCCCACCATGGAATAAAAAATATTCCAGAATTTGGACTTTTCTTCTAAGAAATACGAGCTTATAGGTAATTGTGACTGTTTTTATCTTGCAATTAATTCTGAATTACGAAGGCAAAAAAACAAGTCGTAATTACCTTTATTTATTTATTTATTTATTTATTTCCTATGGCAGAAACTAGCTTCTATATAAATCCACATAACATTAAAAATGACTTGTTTAACTTTAGCAGATGCTAGAGCAATTTCATTGCATTGGAAACATACAAGAACCATAGATGCCAACACATGCAGATGCCATTTTTATAAGTGTACGAAGTCTTTTTCCTAAACGAGCCGTTTCGAAGGCCGCCACTGTCGCCGCGTCTGGAGCAGGATTAAGCTGGTCTTTTCAGCGGGGTTGTCTGTCCTGAAATAGATCCATCCCTCCAGTCTTGCGAGACTCTGCTAATCTCAGCAGGACCGAGCACCCGTGGGACACCTTGTCTTGTGTAACAGCGTTCGCGGCTGAGAAATCTCACAATAGACCTGCGATATCGTGAATGAGCGTGTCGCGCTTCTCGAAGCGCTCTTACCACCAGCTTCTTGACCAAAGCTTCCCTCTCTGCCACCATATCCTTCAGCTCGGCTATCGTCTGCAGATCTTCAGGCCTGCTCTCTCTGTTCCGGAACTTTTCTTCTGTTCCCTCCAACCTGAAGAGCAAAAGACAAGCTATTTAGGACGAGATTTTACAACCTTTAAGTGACTGTATCCTAATGTCTACATTATTAGCATTATTAATCGTTTTTCCCGGTCGAATAAAAATCGACCAGGTAAACGATCAAGAACTGAATTTTGGTAACACTTTATTTTAAGGCGTCCATCATGCAGAGCACTTAGTAGTAGCTGTTGCGCATGAAACAAAGTGTACCTACCATGCAACCAAGTTTAGAACAGTCTGTACTTACAGTTTGTAATAATGCAGATGCGTTACACAGCTTCTTATTTAACCAAAAGACTGGTCACATGTGTGCTGCGGACTTTATAGTATATAGTATACAGACAAGAGCTACTTAAGTGCACTTCATGTCTGTCTATACTGCACACCTTATCTAGCTGCAACTTAGTTTGATTTAGTGCACAGTTTAAATGCATTTAGAATTGCATTCAAATGAGAGAATATTACACAGGCATAAGCTCCTTAAAATAAAGTGCATCAAGATTGCGCTTAGGTGTACCTTATATGCATCTATACTGTATACTGCATCTTAAATGCAGTATATGCCTATTACGTCTTCATAATTACAAACTGTAAGTACAAGCTGCACACTTTGTTTCATGCAACGGCTACTACTAAGTGCCTAATTAGGTAATTACTCTGTATTGTGACGCCTTAAAATAAAATGTCGCCCAGATTCGTTTTCACGTTCATTAAGGCACTGCTGCGTTAGCTTAGCCCCACGCTAATGCTAACGCTAACACTTGAAATTCACAGAAGCAGCATGCAAAACATTAGCCGCGCAGGCAGCGGAGTTGCTAGCCACGTAGAACTCTTCAAATTGAGTTTCCACGATCGGTTTAGAAGCTATAAACTCTGTTTACTATCAGTCTGTCGTCTGTTTGGGCTGGTGACTCATTACGGAGAGTGAAATTTGACTATTGTGACACTTCAGCTTAGTTAGAAAGCAAAGCTGGTGGCTTTCCGCTTTGAACGCAGAATGAATTAAACACCACTGATAACATCACTGTGATGATATTGGCATCTGCCTTTCTTTTTCTCCACTTGACGTCGTATTAGTGTGATAGCTAAAATCATCAGCACCTTTGAATAGCCGTCGCTCGATCTTTCTTTCATCTGCAGGGATTCTTTGATGATCGTGTCATCGAGGATCAATATCCCGACAGTTTCTGCATCTTTGAAGGATGTTTCTAAATGTGTGATGAATCTTTAATGAGCATGCAATGTGACGCTTCCCCAGAGGTATAAAGCGTTAAGATTGATGGTTGTTTTTATATGAAAACATTCACAACTGCTGGTAATAACGAAACTGGGGCTGTTTCATGAATAGTTTTAAACTGCTGCAAACAGAGGACAGCACTGCAGTTTTAACTACTAAGAGCATGCTTATGTATTCACACTAAATAGGTCATTAACCTATTATTAATACAGCCTCAAGAATAAAATCTACTTATCTATCCATCTATCTATCCACTCTTATCTTTCCATCAGTTTATACTTTCCATCCATCCGTCCATCCATCCATCCATCCATCCACTCTTTTTATCTTTCCAGTAGTTTATACTTCTTTCCATCCATCCACCCACTGTATAACATCCATCTGTCATATATCCATCCATCATCCAGCTATCAATTTTTTATCTGTCCATCTTACTATCCATCCATCCACTCTTTTTATCTTTCCATCAATATATACTTCTTTCCATCCATCCATCCACTCTTTTTATCTTTCCAGTAGTTTATACTTCTTTCCATCCATCCACCCACTGTATAACATCCATCTGTCATCTATCCATCCATCATCCAGCTATCAATTTTTTATCTGTCCATCTTACTATCTGTCCATCCACTCTTTTTATCTTTCCATCAATATATACTTCTTTCCATCCATCCATCCATCCATCCATCCATCCATCCACTCTTTTTATCTTTCCAGTAGTTTATACTTCTTTCCATCCATCCATCCACTCTTTTTTTATCTTTCCATCAATATATACTTCTTTCCATCCATCCATCCATCCACTCTTTTTATCTTTCCAGTAGTTTATACTTCTTTCCATCCATCCATCCACTCTTTTTATCTTTCCATCAATATATACTTCTTTCCATCCATCCATCCATCCACTCGTTTTATCTCTTTCCATTAGTTTATACTTCTTTCCTTCCATCCATCCATCATCCAGCTCTCAATTTTTTTATCTGTCCATCTTTCTATCTGTCCATCCACTCTTTTTATCTTTCCATCAATATATACTTCTTTCTATCATCCATCCATCCACTTTTTATCTTTCCATCAATATATACTTATTTCCATCCATCCATCCACCCATCCACTGTATAACATCCATCTGTCATATATCCATCCATCCAGCTATCAATTTTTTATCTGTCCATCTTTCTATCTGTCCATCCACTCTTTTTATCTTTCCATCAATATATACTTCTTTCCATCCATCTATCCATCCATCCATCCATCCATCCACTCTTTTTATCTTTCCAGTAGTTTATACTTCTTTCCATCCATCCAGCCACTCTTTTTTTATCTTTCCATCAATATATACTTCTTTCCATCCATCCATCATCCACTCTTTTTATCTTTCCATTAGTTAATACTTCTTTCCATCCATCCACTCGTTTTATCTCTTTCCATTAGTTTATACTTCTTTCCTTCCATCCATCCATCCAACCATCCATCTGTCAATCTTTCTATTTGTCCATCCATCCATCCATCCATCCATCAATACGCCATATCTATCTATAAGGTTATCTGTCTGTATCCACCTGTCTGTCTCAGGCTCCATATATCTAGCCGTCCATCCGTTTATTTCTCTCTATCTGTCTGAAAAAGTCACGAAAAACTAAATTACGACTGCTTACGGAAAAAATATAAATCATTATCAGTTGACCTCGCATAAAAGCCAAAAGCATAAGTAAGATACGACCCTTTAAACGGATTCATAATAATGGTTCACCGAATGGGTTTTTCTGAGTAAATAAACACCATTCCCATCAACCCTATTTATCCATTTAAAGTGACAGCAGCAAAACAGCGCATGCTGCCCGCAGAGTGCACTCGAGCGGTTACAGTAGAGCAGCCCATGCTCCGCACACGAGGATCACCGCACACATGAAATATTCATGAGACTTAAATAGGTTGAAATTTAAAACTGGTTGGAGGACTCGGTTTGGGGAAGCTCAGCTGTCATAATAATTAATTGCACAGAAGACAGGACTGTCATTTCAATAGCTTTGTGTTATGTTTAATTAGCTGGCTGTGTGTCTTCGCTCCTTAGGGACACCTGGAGACGACACGCTTAAGAAATGCTGAGGGATACAAGTTACGACTGCGTCACACGAGACCTCATTCTGTTCAGTCACAGACCGACTACTTCTCAAACTAAAATACTCGCATGAGGCAAATGTTCAAAATAGCTCATCCTGAAATCATTTATGCACTCTCATGCCACTCAAAAACCTGCGTGAGTAATTCTTTGGTGGAACACAACAGGTTATCTTTTGTGAATGAAATGACAAGACAGGCAAAAATAAATATAGCATAAAAATAGGCCCAAATGACTGGTGCACCACTGTGTAGTCAATTAAGGCTGTGGAAGATAAAAGACTGATAAAAATAAACTCAGTTATTATTCAAATTAATTTAGTTTTCCTTAAAAAGAATTGTTAATGGAACTCTTAAGAGGCTGAATAATCAATAAGAGGAATCCAAACCATTAGGAAGTAGAATTATAAAAGGTTTTGATTCTGAAAAACAGAGAGATATTTATTTGTGCTTCAGTGTGAACAAAGATCAAGATCAGCTGCCAGACACTCATTTGTCATTTAATAATGTCTTAAATTGATTTAAACGTCATCACGTGATGAAAAAGTCGTTTTTGGATCTTAAAAAGAATTGCAACATCTACCCCTTTATTTTAGCGATGAAAGTAAGGTCATACAAATCTGAAACTACAAAGGGAATGAATAAATGATAGAATCTCCATTTTGGGGCGAACAATTCCTTTCAAACCGGTCCTTCGCACCCTCGTGAACGCACAAAAATAATCATTTTCACAGACGGGTTTGATAAACGATTCATTAAAAACACTAGGATTCAAATGAAACTCGGATATTGTGCACTTTGTTGAATGCAACTCTGTCTTTCCCTGGTATTCTGTGGGCCGCGGGGCCTTTCCGTGTCATGACACGCACTTCCAGAATCTAAATGATTCATTATCATTCTCAGTTGTGAACACCGAGCGAATTCAGGCAGTCAGATGAACTATTTTTACATGACAAGCTGGATGTGTTGGTGTTCTCGTTCAAGTAAACCTAAATTAGGTCACCTCTGACAGCAATATCTACAGTCAAAGAGCTCTTCTACAACCCTGCCAGCTTTCTATATTTATATACACACATACACCTACAAATGCCTCCTCTTCATGTACGGCTGTCTTTCTGACTCAAATCCATCTAAACGTGTTTATCGTTCAAAGTCTGTAGCGGGTATATAAACATAATTGAGCATTTTAAGCAAAAATTAGGGCGAACACAAATTAACTGGGGCATTTTTCCCATTTATCTCTACGACAAAAAGTGTCCTAATTTAAATGTACTCAACTTGAATAAATTATTCGCACATCTAGTGCAATAATATTCATAAAACGCTTTTTTTCACCTATAATCCCATTGAAGCAGACACTTTTTACGATGTTCCTATACGCCGTAAAAATGCTTTTTTTGGAGTTGTGTTAATAGTGTTTAAAATAAAACAATTTCTCTCCTTTTAATTATATTTCGTCTAATAATGTGTAATAATGTTGCATAAATGAAGGCCTTTTCCTTTTCAGTGCAAACTTGCATCGCGCTATAACGTAAAAAAAAGTGTTTAAAACACATTTTACAGTAACCATAGCAGCAATAATTCATTAAATGATTTAAGAGGAGCATAATGCACATGCTTGCTTCTCCATATGAACAACGTCCCTTGTCAGAGCACAACATAATCCTTATCCAAACATGAAAAAATACACACAAACAGCATGTTTTGTAGCTAAAGGCATTTGCTACTCTTATCTGAGCTGCTTTGACAGGGTCGTCCGTTTTGCTCTCAGTTCTCGCTCTATATATTATCCCAGCATCTCTTTGGAAACGCTGTCCTCATCTTTCCCTCTCCACCAACCCCTATGAGTCTACATCGCGGTCTGGTGTCCTTTTGTTAGCATTCGATCCGTTTCGTAGCCTCTGTCGGCAAATGCATGCAAGCAGCCAGTCAAAACAGAAGTTGCTGAACCTTCAGCCTCCGAAATAAAAAACCCGGCATGCTGTATATCGTGTACGGACTCACAGGATCTGCAGGGCGGAGATCTTGTCCTTCAGTAGTTCCTGGGCCTTGTTGAAGTCTGACAGCATGTTTTGTGTTTCTCTGTGGTGAAGAGCATTCAGCTCGGCCATCTCACGCTCGTGTTTCTTACACAGGTCCTGCTCATGAGCTCTGTGAATACACACACACACACACACACACACACGTCACTCTACATGACTCCACAAAACCCTCTTAAACCCAACTGCAAGGGAATTTCATTAACAAATAAATCATGAAACATACGTGATACAACAATGTTATGTCGTGTATTAAATATGTTGTATTTTACGCTTCTAATCCAGGAAATATAATCAATAGTTTTGATTCATTAAATCATTTAGATTCAGATAATAATACATGCATAAAAAAATAAAATAATTATCTGCACCACCATTCAAAAGATTTCAAATGATTGTTTTTCATTGCTGAACTCTTGCTTGATCACCAAGGCCGTATTTATTTGATTGAGAATATGTACAAATCGTAATATTTTGAAATAATACATTTTGAAAATTACGGTTTCCAATTTCAATATCATATAAAAATGTCATCTATTAATTTATCAAGTGAGCCTTCAGAAATCATTTTAATACGCCAATGCTCTTATTGTTAACAATATAAATGTTAAAAAAACATATTTTTGTGGAAAGTATGATGCATTTTTTGCATCATGATAAACCGAAACTTCCAAACACTTTTGATCCATTTAATGCGTCCCTGCTGATTAAAAGTATTTTAAAATGTAAAAGTACAAAATAAAAAAATAAATAAATTATTATTATTATAAATAAATTATTTTTCTTAACCCATACATACACACACGTATTCTTCTTGTTTAAAAAAACTCACTCAATTGTGTTAAATTTATGCTTAAAACAAACAAAAAAATATGTCTGTACGGTGAGAAAAATATACTTAAGATATGTTCCATAAAAAGCTTAGACGCATGTATTATTAAAACCGTTTGGAGGACTGGTTTAAGAAAATATATTTTGCAGCATAAACTTTTTTTTTTTTGGGGGGGATTTTCAATCATTCAGATTTTTCAAAAGTTTTAATATTGCCATTCAGCTCAGAACCAGATAAATAGATTCACGGCTTACAGCTCTTTATTAAAAATGTTTTGAAGTCTTACGGAGAAAATGAATAGTTAAAAAAAAAAAAAGTGAGGTCACATTTGCGATCTATTCCTTTGATTCCCGTTACACGAGGCTTTCATCCAGCTCGGTGTTTGTTTCTTTGCTCTGCTGTAAATGTTCAGTCCGAGTAAATATCGGTTTTCAAAAGACAACACACTTCCAGCCACATGCAGATGTTTAGATGTTTAGACGCGTTCATTTTTCATACTGCCATTTCTATGCTGCGCGGCTTTTATCTGAAAACGCAATTCAGCCGCACGCTATGATGGCTTCGCATAAAGAGCAATAAAGCAAGATCTCCTCTCCGTAAATGATAGACCCCTGGGGAACGGCGATGCAATTTATTTGCCGCTTTTATCTCAGGACCTGGATATGTCAGCGTTATATAATTGAACGTGAAACGAGATCAGCGCCCGTCTTGCGTTACGACGCGTGTTGCTAAACAATCGCATTATCTCCAAACAGCCACTATGTATAATGAAATGGCCTTTCTGCTTATTAATGCAAGGGTGAAATATTAATATCACCCCCGGATAAAAAAAAAAACACGACGGCTGTTCAGATTTCCAATCCGATTGACTTCCCTTTTAAAAAGTCGGTTTTAAACGAATAAAAACACACAACACCGTTTAAAAGAGCCGGAGAGCTACAAGACGACTGCTTGGCGAAAGGCCAGACAAATCCTGATAGGACTTTCCAGGCAAGAACACGGTGCGCTTTTTTCTTTTCTTTTTTTCTCTACTTCCACTTGAAAGCCCATTCTGCTTGAAAATGATCAAATTTCCTTCTCTTTCATCATCACCAATGACTCCTTGTCGCATAAAACCAGAGGAGCACGTTACGTTAGAGGTTGTATAAGGGCTGCAGATGTTCTCTACTGAACAGGGGTGAACTCCAGCAACCCCGTGACTGCAGACGTGAGGGGAAATCTTCGAAAAGTTCGCAGCAGAGGATGGCGTACGCCCATCGAGCACAAAACAAAATCTGACTCATTTTTAATTTTGCAAAAGTACAAAAGCGTATTTTTCAAAAATGCTTGTTATTTATTTTACCCAGCACTAGTCTACTTAAGATTAGTGCAGACAATGTATTGCCCTGCAAAAAAAGCAGTGTTATTTTAGTATCACTGAAATGCTATTACAGTTGTATTATATTTTATTCATATTTTAAGTTTTTAGTTAAATTTTTTGTCAATTTGTTGGGTGCTTTTATCATTTTTAAATTAGTTTTTATTAAAATGAAAAAAAAAGCTGCATTGGCAAACAGCTGAAATATAAAAAAATATATTTTAATTTAGCATTTATTTTTAATGGTTTTAATTTTACTGTCTGAATTAGTTACCTATATTTAGCCTATATTTTTGAACTTTTTATTAACAAACGTATTACTAGAATATCCATTACTAATGCAGTTACTGAACACAGTCATAAAGTTAAAAGTATTATCCTTCAAAGTATTTTGTAAAAACGTATTAACTTAAGGAACATTCTTTGTTATAGTAAAATTCTCTCCAATTTTATTTTTGACTTTTAATTCATAAGCGGTGTTTAGTATCGCTCTATCCTCGTTCGCCTATTCTCTTCTGAGATTACGTTATGAATGCAGCTTTCATCGTACGTCGAGTCAGAGGTCAGCCAAGAAGCCAGAACTCAAAAATAGAAATATTTTTGTTACAAAAACCCATCGATCTGCTTCACTTGGAGCCCCTTCGAGCCTAAGATAGTTTACTTTTACGATGGATAGATGGGATTTAGGGAGCTTCAAAATAACGGCCACCATCCACCAGCATTACCAAGCTTGGAAGAGCCAGGATAATTTTTTTTCTTTAGAAACCTCTGACCTCCGCTGTTAACTTTAGTAGGACTTTTTGAGGTAACGAGGTAAGTGTAGTTTGTTGCACCAAATGTCGCGATCTTCACAGTCTCCAATCCTAGACTCACCTGATCTGCTGATTGGCCTCGCTACGGATCTTCAAAACCTCCTTGCCCTTGAGCTCCAGCTCCTTGGTCAAAGTGCTGATGTTCTCGTTCAGGGTGTGAATCTCGTGGTCCAGATCGGCAATGTGCTTCTTCCTGCGACTGACCTCCTCCTGCAGATCTGAGATGCGACTCAGAAGCTCGCATTCCTGCAAAACACAAGGACGCGGGGTAAACCGAGGTCGCAATAAATGCCAGACTGACCTTACTGGAGAACGCCGCGCGTTGCGTAAGAGCCCGGATTGTGTGATCCTGAAACATCTCAATCCAGACACAAGGACTTCCCACCGATGCTATTTTCACACAGCACTTTGGGACTATGTTGGGATCTAATATTGATGGCACGTCCATCTGGTTCGCCTTGCTTATACACTGCATCTTCGATATACGAATAGTATAGTTATGAATAAATAAAAGTCGGTTGAAGCCAGTAGATGTATTATTTTTAGCATTGAGGTTTTAGCGGTTCCCTCTCTTGGGGGACGTCAGGAGCTAATGGGCCTCGGGTTCATGTTTGAAGTTACTGGGAACAACTTTCAGCAACTTTCTTAAGTGTTCAGTTACTTATTTAAAAAAAAAAGAAATGGCAAAAATACAATGTTTCAGGTGATATACTAGAAATAAATTGGTTTTGAAATGAACTTCTTTTGCAGAAACACATCTCAGAACACTAAGGAAATAAATGTATGCCATTGAATAAAACAAATACCATTAGTATACATTTTTCTTTTTTTTTTCAGAAAGAGCACACGTTCATGGTTCACTTCCACATTTGTCCTTTCTCTTACCTTTAGAATAAACAGGCTGGGTTTTATATGGAAATAACACCTGTTATGATTGGATACCTTTTCTTCACGCAAAATGACATTTCGGTAACATCAGAGTTAATGCGTTTTCCATTTTATGGCAACTCAACTTTTAATATACAACACATAATACCCAAATAAGGTATAAATTACAGCCTCCTTCCTTATAATTAATTAATAAATTAATAATAATGCAGATATAATAAATAAATTGAATTAAATGAAGCAAAAATAAAATTAAGTAAATTGATAAAATAAAATATAATAAAATAAATAGTTTTTGGACAAACTAAAATACATTTTAATGATTTAAAAATCCATTTAAGACATCTGATGCGAGAGTAGAGACCTCAGGATGTGTTAATATTCATTCATGCCTCTAAAAAAGCTAACGGGAAACCAAAGTATAGTGCATTCATAGAAATTGCCACACACACACATATAGGCCGTATTGAAGTCTGAAGGCTCTACTGAAGTACAGTACAGCCTGGGTTAGATTAATTAGACAACGCTTGTCTCATGGGCAATTTTCCACTCCACTGACACTTTGACTTTTAAATGCCTCATGCACAGGAAGTAGTAGAAATCCTCCTGGAAAACACAGCCAAGCCCATTTCCAGTTCCATGCAGTTAATGGCTCTTGCTTAATCAAATTACAATCTGCTCATCCAACTCTGAATGTCTGTAAATATAATTTCGCACAACAATTAGCTCAATGAAGGTTTCAGTGCGTGTGGCAAAGAAAACCGGCGGCCCGCAGGGGCTTCCTCCGGGGCGAATTACGCGATAAAAGGATGTCAATGTCAGCAGAAAAAGTAATAAACGGCAAACATTTGTATTAAAAACGTTTTGTACGTATTCCCGGTGTGAAAATGATTTCTAAATGTATGCACGCACACATAACTGCAAAAACGTCGCAGCCATTGTAGACGACTGTGAATTACCCCGAAAGAGCATTTGTTAATAAGTCCAAATCACAACAGATGGTTCATCTTAAAAAAAGACGAAGCACAAAAACAGAACGTTCACTTCTAAGAAAATCTGTTCAGATAGTACAACTCTGAATCGATGCCAGTACGTTTCTCCTACTCTGCAGGATGTCATTTTTTCAGAGCAGTACATCGGTTTAATAATCCATATCACGGCAGTAAAACAGCATAGCAATAGAATCAAGGTGCCATTGCTTCCCGCATGAAGAGTTCGTTTGCAAAAACAGACTCTTAGAAATATTTGTTTGCAATCTGCATTCCAATTAATCTCCAAGGTAAACCCCCAAAAACGCAGCTGTCTGCTTGTACAAATAAATTAAAATAAAAAATGTTTTTAAATATAGAATTATCGATATAAATATAATTTCTGTTTGGGCTCAAAGTGCAGTTATCTCAGCAACGGCGGGTCTCTCTGAACTGTTACACTCATGTGTTCGGACTCAGGTGTGTGTTGAGCAGAAACAAAATGGTCTTTATTCCCTGACGGTTTACTGGAGGTACGCGTGACGTTAACGCGCTGGAGCAGAGCTGTCAGGGGTCTTCCTGTGACATTTTCATTTGCGCAACTCAAGACAGACCAGCGGAGCAGCACCTGGAGCACACAGCGGCCTGCTTCTCGCATGCACACTGACTTTATATTTCTGTCAGACCTGGGTTTCTGTTTTTAAGCTGCGCCGTAACTGTAGTGTCATTTTAACGGTACAACGCTATGGTTAAATAGTTTCCGGCACAGTCCCTTACCGCATACAGTGCAAACCTTTAATAGACCTAATGAAGCTTTTCATGTAATTTTACAGTAAAAAAAAAAAGCCAAAAAAAAAATAAAAATCTTGGGAGACGTTTTTACTTTTTAAAAATTCTAATAACTATGCTTCTTAGCGTTATGTAAAAAGGGTGTGCTTTTGGACCTTTTATCTATTCGTATTGACCTCCTCAGCTTGTGGAAAAGCATTTTGTGGCTTTCTCATCATTAAGCGGTTGTTGCCAGTGCTTTCTAAAACGCATTTTAGTACTTGAAGAGGTCGGTACGTTTACATTAACATCGGTTGATGGAATATAAGGTTTTACCATAAATTTAAGTTCATTCCGTAGACCCCAAAATGTTGCGGAAACATTTTTGCAGTGATCTGGCAACCGCAACTGTACATTCGACAACGCGTTCAATGCAAGCGTTCATCCAAGCAATATATAGATTTGTGATTGAGCATTCTTTTGATTTGGATAAATAGCTAACTAATTAGAAACCATCTAGGGGTAAATATAGTCACTATGTTAAGATTGTGTCTTAAGAACTAGTTAATCTAACTAGCAATTAACCGAGTGGTATTTAATCAGTCTATTCAATTTCAAATTTGACCAATATATTTTTATGTAACTCTAAAAAGGTAGATATTTGTTAATCTCCTACACTAAATATAGCAAAACTTCATTTTTATTTAGATTGCAAAGAACTTAATTTGGACAAATTTAAAGACGATTTTCTCAATGTTTCGTTTTTACATTTTTTTTTATTCCAGATTTTCAAAATAATTGTCTTTCAGCCAAATATCGCCCGAACCTAAACATAAATAAAAGGAAAGCTCGTTTCTTCAACTTACGATTTCTAAATCTCTATTTCAAATAATCGGTCCTTATTTTTTGCAGTTCAGGGTCACATGCATGCTTTTGCACTACATGGAAAAAAAACCCAGCCTCTTCTCTAATGCTCAAATTTAGATTTGCACATTTTATTCAAGAACGGCTACTTTTGCCTGGAGTGAGATGGAAACGCCTGGATAATGGTAGGGTATCGTTTCATAATCTGACAGCGTACGAAACCAGCTTCATCTTGAAGACCTCGGACGCACGGGCACTCTGCGTGTTCAACAGCAGCCCCGGCATCGGGTCAAAATAACCCTTAAAGCCCTGGTCATCGAAACCGCTCTCCGTCAGCCGTCCACCTGTCACGAGTCGAGACAGAGCCGAACCTACAGGAACCGTCGTCTGACATCTTTCCCGAAGGGCTTCAAAAGTCCAGCGCTCGTTCTGAAATCATTCGGCTCTCATGCCTCAAGTAGAAAGGGTATAATTTGCGAGGGCTGGAGTTAACATCTCTGACCTTTTCCATCAAAGACCGGGGCACCTATAAATGTCTCCCTGGAGGGGTACTTCAATGCGTAGGATAATATAAGCATCATTAATGTTGGCCCAGGCCTGGAGACATGCAGACAGATGAGAGGAGACTGATTAGCAGGTGTCTGGGAGCGTGTGGCTCTCCTGGGCGAAGCACCCAGAAAGCCCTGAGAGACGGCTGCTGATCAAAAGCTAGTCGATGGAGAGAGAGCCGTACAGGTCATAGAAGAGAGACAAGGGAATGAAAGCTCGCGGAGGCACTAGCGGGATAAGGGCATTTCAAGCACACGAATAAAGTCATTTAGGTTTTCCAGCATACCTTTTTTCATATACTGTATATATACATATAACTAAAATAAAACAAATGATGAGACCTGTAATGCAACTATGAAATAATAGTCACAAACGGGACATTTTAAGTCACTTGGAGACACAAAAAGTCCCATTTCAGTTTGTCTTTTAAACTAAATATTAACTACAGCTTTTCCCCCTCGATAACTGCAGAGGCATTAATATGCGTTTTATGTGTACTAATAAATAGTGAACGTGCAGTAATGCGCATGCTGCTTAATATCGAGAATCGATCCTTGAAATATATTAACGATAACAAAAAAAAAAAAAGGCAAAATGGTGAAATATTAGCATTCGTGGGAAATAAAGTCGCTGTGAGATATTAAAATCGCTTCATGAGATAAAGTTGAATTATGAGACAAAACGGAATGATGTTAAAGTCGCTTTGGGAGATAAATTGTATTTTTAGCATAATACAAATAGTCATAATTCATAATATAAAAAGTCACCGTTATCAGAAAAAGGCACAACATGATATTAAGCCGCTTTGGGGGATTTTAAAAAAAGTAGTATTTATGAGAAATAAAGTTTGAGACAAGGAATACTGTGAGAAATATGGAGTTATTAAATCGCTTTGCAGACAAAATGCATAATTACGAGAAGGGAAGAAACAAAACTGTGAGATATTACAGTTGCTTGGAGAGATAACGATTCAAAACCGTGTAATATTTAGTCACGCTGTAAAATATTATCGTCGCCTAATGAGAAAAACGTCACGGTATGAGAAATAACGTAAATGTGAAATGTTACATTATTCATTGTGAGGGGTCGTTTCGTAAAATATTATCCCTTCATAAGCTAAAAACAAAGAGATTAAGACTTTAAAAATGTCATATTTGTAGATATACGGTCAAACAGTGAGATATTAAAACATGCCATATGAATGTTACATGTAATAACGTTACATCTGTTAGTTATGCACAATAAAGATTTTGTTACAGTGTAATTATGCATGTAAGTACTGAGTAATAATCATGTACTTACTATATGGGATTAGGGTTTGGTTTAGGGTAACTCGAGTACATACTAAGCAAAAAGGAATAAAGTGTTACTGAGAAAAGCACTGAATAGTTAGGTATATGCACCCAGGAGCCTTTGATTTCTCCGTTCTCTTTCTTTCTTCATACGTTCATCTCACCGGAGGAGAGAGAGGTGTTTATTACTGACTGCAAATCAGTGGTGTCAGAAAAAGCAGCGACCCGTGTAAGATGGCGCTAATGGCTATCCATCGGCCGAGAGATTCATGGAGTAGGAGCGCAGCACAGCAGCACAGGCTTTAATAAATAATTGTGAACGTTTGAGGAACCAGACCCCTGGGAGCCATTGGATCACTTGTTGAGCACGCGGATAAAATGATTGGGTTTGTGCCGTTGTACCTTTGACCCGCCAAAACAATTCACCAAGCTGTCGTAAAAAAGACACACCACCTCGGTGCCAAACTGCAAATTAAAGAAGGGAATGTGCCCCGTGACCATTTATCACGTTAACATATTAACAGGCGAGTTATAATTCGTACGAGAGCCTACCAGGAGACGCTGTGGTGCGATGATCACTACGGAGGGAAAAACTCAATTCTCTGCATCGTGGCTTCGGCCGGCAAATCTTACAAAAGTTCGTTAAACCCGAGAATAGAAAGCGAACTCTCGCGGAGAAAAAAAATGAACGAGTGTGGGAGAAGAGAAAGGAGATTTCTGTCGTGCAGGATGAGGAAAGTGATTCGCGGAAACCCCCACAGAATACCAGCGAGTCTCTGGAACTGACTTCAAACGTGCTTTTAACACCTGCTGTTTCTTACTGAAGAAAAAAAAAAAAAGAGAAAAATCATAAAATTAAATGAAAATAAAACTAAATATAGACACACGCATCTGTAAAGCGGAGGGCGAATTTGTTTAGAGCAGTGTTGCTATTGTTGTACGGAACTATTAAAAATAATATATATATATATATATATATATATATATATATATATATATATATATATATATATATATATATATATATATATATATATTTTTTTTTTTTTTTTTTTGATTTGTTTAAAAATAAGTTTTTATGCACTAAAATTAAAACTATAATTAAAAACACAAGCTAAATATAGATGAAAAGAAATATAAATGTTATATAATAAAAATGGTTATAATAAAATTAAATAGTCGATAAATCATTTAACAAAAAGTACTACGTTAAAATAAATTTAAATACATTTAACGCGACTAAAATGACTAAAACTGAAAGTGACATAAAAACGGAAGCTAAACTGAAACGTTCAAAATTATTAAAAATAAAAATAAATTAAATTATTTAGCAAAAAAAAATTCAAGTGAATAAATAAATAACCGAAAATGAAATAAAAATGCTCAAAAATCTATATCCATTTATCTATCTTATCTATTATATATATAGGTAATGAGTAATATTCATTTACTACATGTACTGACTATATAGGATTAGGGTTTGGTTTGGGGTTACTTGAGTACATACTAAGTAATATACTAACACCTTTTGCACCTTTTCCTACTGCGACTTGAAGTAGAAAACACAAAAGCCATGTTTCTCACGGCTCTTTCATGACACATCTGCCTGCGCTGTCATAACCAGTGGGATCGGCAGGAGTCTTGGGGGAAGGTTAAACGCTATTTTTTTCCCAGCCTTATGATGTAAGGGATGTTACCGAGAGCACGTGAGGGCATTACAGAAAACTCAACACAACAAAGTCGACCGTGTCCTCGAGACAGACACGCAGCCTGATTGTAGACGCGCATGAAACGATTCTAATCTCAAAAGACACAAATATTCATAGTTTAACCCAAAAAACGTGCATCTGTGCTCTCCGCGTAGGCTCGTTTGTTATTCCTGGGTGATGTGTGACGCGCCGAGGCTGAAAACGCTTAGCGAATGCTTGGCTAAAATAGATCCAGACACCAGCAGCGAAGGGTTTGCCGAAGGGTTTGACGACACCGAAGATCACGCTGAATTTGACCTTTGACCCTGTGCGACATTAGGCCAGTTCTCACAAACCCAAGGAGCCTGAGAATTCATTAGAATTGATACACCGCTACTAAAATAAAGAAGATCGTAGTCACCTGGGGGCGCGGATTTGCCAAAAAACTAGCCCTACTTTTTTAAAAAAAACCCAGGTTTTCGCATATTAAAGTGCTATGTATTATGGACAGTCTAAAAGACTGCAAAGTTTCAGTAAAGTTATTGTCTTTCAAAACAAAAAGAGTCTTTTTTAAAAAACGAATCCCAACATCAACGTCAAGCATTAGTATATTGCCCGCCCACTTGTTGGTCATTGGTCTGAACGAAAAACCATACTTTGCCACTAGTGGTCGCTTTTCTGGCGGTGCAAATATCGGTTTCCGTGGTAACGCTGTACACGAAGCAGCACTGCTGCTCACAAACGCTTTTAAACTTAAAATCAACCAATCGCAGCAGATTAGCGTCACGCAAAGGAGGGGATTGGAAAACTGAATCGTTGGGGAGTCAATGAGCAAGCAAGGTAAAAAAAATAAATGCATATTATAAGACAATGAAAGTGTTTTTTTGACCTTGCATGCATGTCAACCTGTTACTGAGGACTCCCAAAACCAAAAAATAAACCTTTCATAAAGCATAACGGAGCACTTTAATGGAAACTCTGTATTTAAAAAACGCAAAAAGTCAAAATAAAAGTATTACATGCTGAACTGAAGACTAAAGAATCACAACTGTGCAGGTGAACAGACAAGAACTGAAAGCAATTACACTGAAAATGTCATGTTACTTCAATCACTGGCCCTTACTGACATGCAGTTTGTGTGTGTGTGTGTGTGTGTGTGTGTGTGTGTGTGTGTGTGTGTGTGTGTGTGTGTGTGTGTATGTGTGTAACGGACATATTTTCCCCCGAGGTCTGCATCTAAGGCTCAAATTGTACGACATTTGTTGCTTGGCCAACAATCCTGTCAGCGTTTCTTTTGTTTAACTGTCATCTTATACATGAGTCAGATGACAAGAGGATTTATTAAGGTCCTTTTCTTTCACAGCAGCCAACTGTTGGCAGAACGCTATTGATTTGTCCTTTCTTGGAGGAGCATTCACTTACTAAACTTACTGTTAGACACTGTCGGGTGATGATGGGCATACACTGAAGCTACAGCAAAAATACAGAATCGTATATAAAATACAGAATAAATAAATAAAATACAGAATGTATATATACACATATATATATATACACATATATACATATATATATACACATATATACACATATATACACATATATACATATACATATACACATATATACACATATACACATATATATATATATATATATACACATACATATATACACATATATACATATATATATATACACATATATACATATATATATATACACATATATACATATATATATATACACATATATACATATATATATACACATATATACATATATATATACACATATATATATATATATACACATATATATATATATATACACATATATATATATATATATATATATATATATATATATACATATATATATATATATATATATATATATATATATATATACATATATATATATATATATATATATATATATATATATATATATACACACATATATACATATATATACATACATATATATACATATATATAAAATAATATATCATATTTAAAATCTCAAAAATATCTGTTCTTTTGAACTGTCTATTCGTTAAAAGCTTTGTTTCCACAAAAATATTAAGCAATTTTTTTAAACACTGAAAATAATAATAATAATAATAATAATAATAATAATAATAAAAAGTAAAAATCTGAAAGAAAGGAGGAGTAATGATGCTGAAAATTTAGCTTTGCGTCACAGAAAAAAAACCCAAAAAAACAATTGCAATTAAAAATATTACAATTTTAAATTGTAATAATACTTCAGAACATTAAAGTATTTTTACTGTATGAATGCAGTCTTTGCGAACATGAGAGATTTCTCTCTAAAAAACATTTTAAGAAATATTACAAAAGCCCGGACTTTTAAATGGTAGTGTGCATTCTGTAAAAAAAAAAATAAATAAATAAAAAAGACAAAACATAAAATTAGAGAGGAGGACCGCCTGTAAGTGAAATGCAAAACAACCAATTACTGCTTTTTGTATGAGCAAACGTAAAATCGATGACACCACAATAATACACTGTGCAAAAAATATTCCAGTGAAATATAATAACCCCGCTGCGGAAGAAGTTTACCTTTACTCTGCTTTGCTCCAGAGCGTTCTCCAGTTCCTGTTTGGCAGCCGCTGTTTCCTGTTGATGGGTTTGACGCATGTGTTCAATGGCTGATGCGTGAAGATGGTTCAGCTCTGAACGCAGGGACGCTGAGAGGAGAACAAGAGAAAGAGAGAGAAATGAAAAAAAACCTACTATTTCAGGGAGATGATCTGCTGTCTGGAGCTGAATTAAAAATCATTCATCTCCTACTCTCCCAAAAGCATAAACGTCACAGGTGGAAATGGAAGTGACACTCGTCCCTGCAATTTCCTGTCAGCGCTCCCTCATTACGCTCCTTTCCAGCTTCTTACAATTATACCTTACTTCAATGAGACTGAGCTATAATTAGAGGTTTTTACGTTCGACATCTAGTACCAACACTGCTTGGTGCGCAAGGTAAATTTATTTATATTTATTAAAAATACCAACAAAATGCTAAATTATTAACGTGGCGCAGGACGAATAAGAAACCTCCAATTTTTACCTCCAATTGTCTCTTGGTTCTTCAGTTTGATAAGTCAGTAAGGCATTTAACAAAATTATGAAACATTTTAATTGTTTACCATATTATTTCTTATTTTAGTTTTATTTTTCACAGCTCCATAAAACCAAGTCAGATATAAGGCACATTTTTTTGTGAGTTTGAGTGTTTTGCAAACTACGATGGGCATAAATCGTAGCATAACCGAACATTTTTAATAAAGCTTTCCTAAAACTGAATAAATAAATTTTCCATTTGAACTTCAGAACTTTGTGCAGCGTATATACACACACACACAAAAGATTTTTACTGCTAAGACAGAAAAATATAGATGTTTGTTTGGTTATATCAATGAAAAAAAAATAGTAAAAGTTTTAAATAAAATGTAAAAAATAATTCTTCTCTTTTACGCATGTTGAAAACCTAGTACACTCACATAAGAAAGATATATATATATATATATTATTATATATATATATATATATATATATATATATTAAATACATATATATATAATATGTGTGCATTTTTAATGATATAAATGTAATTTTTTTAGAGAGAGATTTAAATATATATATATATATACACACACATACATACATTATATATATATATAATAAATTTCTCTCTCTAAAAAATTACATTTATATCATATTAAAATGAGCTTTGGAAATGCATTTCAGTCTTAACAGGCATTTCAATTTTTAGGAAGTGGCAAAATGCATTTTTGTCCATTTTTAATCATGACAGCTACTCTTTTGCTGCCAATATAGATATTGCAGATATTGACTGGATCTGAATTCAGCACTCACAAAATGACAGATGACAATGTAGACATTCGGTCCTTCATTTAATAGCAGCTTCTGAAGGGTCTGTGAACGAATGAGTGTGTGTTTTACCCAGCATGGCCTTGCCCTCGTCCTCCAGCTCAAAGCGGAGGGTCTGTAGCTCTTGCTCCGACTGCTGTTTCAGAGTCTCGATGTTCTGCCTGTGAGCCTCTCGCAGAGTCTGAAGCTCCATGTGGTGCTGCTGCCGTAGACGCTCCTCAAGCTCCTACACACACACACACACCAGTTCATGAGACAAACGTGCAATCTACATAAACAGTGTATTTGACTTATGAAAATACACCAATGCTTCTTTCATGTCTCTCGTATCTCTTTCGCCAGTTTGAATAGAAAAAAAAAAATATGCATTGCCTTTCCAGGATATCTTGCATGTGAGTGTGTGTGTT
The DNA here is from genome assembly GCF_018831695.1 of Puntigrus tetrazona. NCBI lineage: Eukaryota > Metazoa > Chordata > Actinopteri > Cypriniformes > Cyprinidae > Puntigrus > Puntigrus tetrazona. Next base: position 23,432,653 of record NC_056718.1, read on the forward strand.
TGTGTGTGTGTGATGATATGAAAAATCAAAGCAAAAAAGAAAAGAAAATAAAAATCGCATTTTTTGCTGCTACGCACAAAAGAAAAATAATGTAAGAACTAGACTCAAAGAGGAACTTCAGAAATGTTTTACCTTGCCCTTCAGGGCCTTTGTACAAAACAGTTTGAAACTGCTTACAAAAAAAAAATCATAAAAAAAGAAAGAAAAAAAAATCATAAAAAAAAAAGGAAAAAAAAAAAGATATATTATATATACATGGACAGCTGGATAGAGGACTGGAAGCTCATAAGTCAAAAGACAAAAACATTACTTGGAAAAACAACAGAAGAAGTGAGAAGTAGAGGACATATTCAATTGTAGATAAATTGTAGTTATACACAAAAATGTAATTTTTATAGGTCATATATAGGTTCTATTGTACAGAATGAGTCCAAACTGCTGTCCCACAACCAAAAAAACACATTTAAAAAGCATTTAAGTATTCAGATCTACTGAGACCCACAATGGTATTTAAAATGTGGCTAAACATTATATGTAAAAAAAAACGTAATCACTTCATTCATTGCGAAATAATTCATCATGAAATCTTTTTCAGAATTTATCGTGAAAATGATATTGAAGTAAGGTTTGTATTTTTTCCATTGTTGCTTTTAAAAGTATATTTTTTTTATATTGCTAGGTGTCATTCACACCATCAGTGAGACTGAAATATGCGATAAACATTAACTTAACAACGTTACATGTTACATCCAACCCTAAAAAAACATAACCGATAAGAAGAATTTAGAAGAAACAGTGATTTAAAAGAAAAATCGTCATCGAATTCAAACAATTTTAAATTAAATTTTTGACAATTTTACTGTAGCATTTTAACAGTTTTCTTCTTTTAAAATCCAAAAGTCATTTTTCACATCGCAGAATGGCCCATATATGTATTTAACGCTTTAATACTACAAAAAATGTCTTCAAATGTACCATATTAACTGGAACTAGACGGCTAGACCAAGACCAAACCAAAAACCAAAATAAAAATAAAGAATAGCGTGAAATTCGTCCACTCCGAGCAGGTCTTCTCAAACAAGACAGGTGCACTTGCGAAAATATGCATAACAGGACTCATAACAGGGCGCAAACGTAGCGTGTTTCTCAAACAACTGTCGATCACAGGAGTTATCACTCTATCAGAAAGCACTTAAGCGTCTCCGCAAGCTTGTTAAGGATTTCGGGTGGTTGCCGTCTAGCGCCCAGCCACAGGAACGCAAATTACAGCACCCTGAATTAGATTAAGAGAACGGAGCTGTTTGAGCGCCGGAGATACACTGACATGATGAGGGGTAATGCAGGCCACCTGCCTCCACTGAAAGCCACTTTAGAGTCAGCGATATCCAGCGGAGCGGGGTGCGGATGCGAGAGGAAGTGGGTTAGAGGAATGACAGGGAGCGCAAATTAGACCAGCCGCTTCAGTAAACACGGGCCGCACCGAGCCAGTTGGCAGGAGCATGCTGGAAACTGAGCCATTTTAATGCAGAGATCAAAATAAAACCAAGACGCAGAAAAAAAACGTGCCACGCGGTCTTAAAGAGATTTGTTCGATAGGAGTCGACAATAGAGTACAATACAATACAATACAGTCC